>NC_051162.1:141938298-141978297 GCF_013339745.2 Dermacentor silvarum
TATCACCAACGTTTTCGCTGAGTCTAGGGGAACACCCGGATACCAGTTTTGGCCCGGGCCACCCAGATTTTCTTCTTTTTTCGACCAACGTTTCGCCTCACTCGCTAGGCCTTGAGTAGGCTGAACATGACTACGTACTCCTGCGCCGGCGCGTCCCGCCGCGGCGCCGATATCATGCCTGAGGCCATGGTGGAGGGAGAGCCAATCACTCAAGAGGAAGCCAGCGCGCCTGGCTGGATCGAAGCAATTCGACGTCGAGCAACATCTTCAACTACTAACCACTGGCAAGCCAGCCGGTGCCCGCATTTGCGCCCTGCGAACCGGAGCTGCGACGAGGGTTGCAGCCGCCAGCCGGCTCCCCCCACTGCCAACGGATCATCACCGTGTCATCGTCTGCCACGGAGGTGGACTGGATGTGCGTAAGTGCAACAAGCTTAAGTTCTTACAAGCTCTACTATTCTCTGCACGACTCCCGCCAACGGCGGCAGATGAAGATATCGTTTGCACTAACGACACGCAGAATATCTTTGTGATCAGCACGTCGAGCTTACAAACGGCCGAAGCGTACGCTAAAGTACGACAAATTGTTCTCATGGAGCGAGCACACCCAGTATCCGCTTACGTAGTCGCCTCTGGCACCACCAGCCGAGGCGTAGTCCGAGGCGTCGACGCTGACCTTCCGGACTCAGAGCTACAACGCCTGTTCATCTCATCACACAACCCCACGTTAATGGGGGTACGACAAATCAAGGATACAACCACCATCATCCTTCTCTTCGACGAACTTAAAGTCCCCAACTATGTGCGCTGCGGTATGCTTCTGCTGCGTTGCACGCTCTACAAGCGACAGATCGACACCTGCCGCAACTGTGGCCGAGTCAGGCATCGACAAGGCGTCTGCCCTACCCCATCTGAGAAAGTATGTGAACACTGCGGTATCAAACCCACCGGACCCGACCATGTGTGCGTGACACCCAAGTGCGCGTTGTGCGGCCAGGCGCATATTACGGGTGACCGCACATGCCGAAACCGCTATCGAATCCCTTACGTCGTTCTACGTCGACGACCGCCGCAGACGCCGGCGCAACAACCAACAGACCCAAGGAGGCTCGGCCAAGCAACAGCCGACGCCCAAGCAACCAGCTTCGAGTCAACCGACGAAGCACCTGCCTACCACCACCAGAGTCCGACTGCAACACCTACCTGGGCCGACCGAGTCGCCGGTAAAGGTGAGACTCGCGGTTCCGCGTGCACGGGTAACTTGCCACAGCATGAGAAAGATGAGATTCAAGAGCTCAAACGCGAGCTAGCGTTTCTGCGCAAAGAAAAGCAGGATTCAAAGCACTTATTCGAAACCTGCAGCAGCCGGGAGAACGCGTTGTCTAGGCACCGACGCCCGCCGCTCCGGCCGTTGAACCCGCCCCCACAACCTCGTCGAACGCCAATCGCGCCGCGACAGCGTCGCGCGGCCGAGGACCCGGCCGACGAGCCCGTTACTATGTCTAACTTCATGGAGGCACTTGCCTGCCTCCGCGCAGACATTGCGGCAGACCGAGCGGCTGATATGACCCCACACGCCCTCCAGCTCACCGAGCTCCACGCGCGGTTACAAATATTAGAAGGACAGCACGCGGCGGTTCGTGCGCCAACCCCTATGCAGTAATCATGGCTAATACAATCTTGTAATTTGGCAATGGAATTGCTTCAGCTTTCCCAAGCGGAAGGCAGCTTTGCAACAATTCATTAATCTAGCGCCAATCGGCCTGCCGTAATTCTCTTACAAGAAACGCTAACCGCCGACCCCGTTTGCGTGCCTATCGCACCGAGGCGGACCATCGAGCGGGAACGCGAGGGATAGCGACGCTCATCTCCAAGAAGTACGCGTATGTTCGCCACGAGGTCCGCCCCGATCTCAAAGACGAACACATTACGATAGAGTTAATCCCAAACTCAAAGCTTAAACAGTCAATCTTTATTCTCAACGTATATAGTACAACCCAAAAACACGCAAACTACATTTCAGGTCCTCTTTCAGCAGCGTGAACAAAATTGCAGGGGACCACATGCTCATAATCGCGGGAGACTTTAATTGCCACGCATCCAGACTTTGGGTACCACAGCTCTTCCCGTAAGAGCACTGCCCTGGTATCACAAATGCACACACATAGACACACGCTCCTAACAGATCCCACTTCAGCCACACAGGTAGGTAACCCGGTCACGCGCGATAGCACCCCGTACCTCACGATGGTTAGGCACACGGGACAGCCCACGTGGACTAACCTAGGTGAGAATCTGGGCAGTGATCATTACATTATACAGACGATCTTAAACGTCTCTACAAACAAAATTAGACAGTTTCGCATTATGGACTGGGATCGTTTTCGAGAGCTCAGGAAACGCGACAACACTCGCTACGAAATCCTAGCAGAACTTCTCGCATGACTCAAAGAGGACGTTGCAAATTCGACTCAGGACGTTGAAAGCGAACTGGAGGTCGAGCGCATGGATAGTCGGCTAGCACACCTGCTCGAAGCTAAAATGCGAAATGGCGCACGCAAAAGCTCAATCGTAACCTTCGTAAAAAGATAGCTGAACTCAATCGTCAAATCGAGGCCCATTGTCGTAATCTAGAGCGTCAACACTGGGACGAAGTGTGTAACTCGGTGATGGTCAATGAGAAAACGGGGCCAAAGGAACCTGTTAAAACACTTACTAGGTGACAAACCATCGAAAGCATCCCAACAACTCACGATAGACAGGCTAATCCACAAACTAAAAATCTTGGGTAAGACCGACACTCAAATCACCAACGAGCTAGCTGCGCGTTACCTATGTACCGAACCTAGCTCCCCATCCGATTACCCGCCTGCCCGGACGCTACGGAGGAGGATCCACTAGGATCCCCCTTTGCTTGCGCCGAGGTTAAGGCGGTCCCTCCGAACTCAACTGCCGCTCGGCCCTGGGTCCCGACGGTATAACAGAATAAACTTCTTAAAAATTTTGCCGAGGAGGACATAGAACTTCTCACCGAGCACATTAACAAAATCTGGGAGACAGGTAACGTCCCGCCTGCATGGCGCGAGGCAACCGTCATACTTATCCCTAAGCCGGGTAAACCCTTAGTGCTAGGCTCACTTCGTCCCATCTCGCTCACGTCCTGCGTGGGTAAGGTGGCCGACACATAATCCTCAATGCGAGTCACGAAATTCGTAGAGGAGCGTCAGATTCTACCGATCAACCAAATTGGCTTTCGCCCGTCCATGTCCACGCAGGACGTAATGCTGATGCTGAATACGAGCTCATGGATAAGATCACCAGAGACACTAGAGCCATCCCTAGTGCTCGACCTCGAGAAGGCGTTCGACCGCGTGAACCACTCTCACATCCTTGACTCGATTCGACAGGCAGATTATTAGGTAAGTGTTTCTACAACTAACGTTAGTTCGTTCCTACGCGACAGGACAGCTACAATACAACTTGGCTCGATGGGCTCGAAGCAGTTCAACCTGGACCGAGGGGCACACTCCAAGGGGCCGTGATCTCTCCGTTACTGTTCAACCTCTCCAATGCGCGCTCTGTCGCGACAACTCTCACAGATCGAAGGCATCAGTATGCCTTCTACGCAGACGATATCACCGTCTGGAGTACGAGCGGCACTGACGGCCCTATCGAGGAGCGACTGCAGAAGCGGTCAACCAGTACAAACGTTCTTGCGGCAGGCCGGTCTCTCGCTATCGCAGAGAAATCAGAATTACTACTCTACCGCCCGAAATACAAGGCGCGCAGAGACGCATACGCGGAAATCAACGTCCTTGACCGCGGACGGTACACCGATCCCCACGGTGGCCAAGTTCGCATTCTAGGCATGGTCATTCAAGCCAACTGGCCATAACGACGCCAGTGTCACGCACATTTCAAGAAGGCTGAAGCAATGGCTAAATTAATTAACAGAGTAGGTAACAAACGCGGGGGACTGTCGTAGAGAATCTCCGCAGACTGTTCCACGCGTTCCTCATGAGCCACATCAACTATGTGGCTCCCGCCCACTTGTGGCAAAAAGGAGATGTACGCCGTCTCGACGTGATCATCCGCCGGTGCGTTAAACAGGTGCTCGGGTTACCGGGCAGCACCCGCACGACCAAGCTCAACGAGCTAGGCAATCATAATAAATTCAACGAAATCGTAGAAGCTCAAAAAATCTCTCAAATTGTAAGGCTGTCTTCCACTGAGGCTGGGCGACGATTACTACCACCCTCGGGGTCCAATCTCCCGTAACCCAAGAAAGCTCGCGACAGCTCCCCGAAGAGCTGCGCTCAAAATTTCAGTATTCCCGATACCCCGTAACATGCATCCCACACATAACGTGGGGAGACGTCGGGCACGGCGCGAGCCCTACTCAGTACCGCAGCCGCCATGGAGGATAACGTGGCCTTCGTAGACGCAGCGCAGTATGGATATACGGACCACTTTGTCTCGTAGTAACAACATTCAAAGGCGAACACTTGTCGTCTATGACTTTATTAAATTCAAACGCTGATGGTGCTGAGCAGGTCACTGTGGCACTAGCTCTCGCTGCCACCGACCACACCGCCATTTACACAGATTCGCGCGCAACCGCACGGGCCTTCATGACGGGCTCGGTTTGTCGGGAAGCCGCGCGTGTTCTCTGTGCTGCCAATTGGTCAGACAAAAAAATCATCTGGTTCCCGGCACACGTTGGCCGACACATACACGGAACCATCCTTAATGCCAACGAGTCGGCTCATTCCCGGGCGCGAGGTCTCACATTCCACGCCGGGGAGAACCACTCGGAGGCTGAGGGCGTTACTAGGTACTTCAGAGATCCGTTGTTGACCTTTAATGAAATCTGCAAACATTACCAGTTGGAGCGGCGGAAGTACCCACTCCCGCACCCACACTTAAACAGAGCTCAGTCTATCACTCTACGTCTGTTACAGACGGAGGCGTATGCATCGCCTCTAAAGTGTTCTAAATACATGGATGGCATAGAGCCGGGGTGCCCGCGCTGTGGCCACCCCAAATGTACCTTACAACAGATGCTGTGGCAATGCCCTTCGTTGCGCGAGAGCAGCGAGTCTCCCTCTACGGAGGTGGACTGGAACTATCTTCTCACTAGCCAAGACAAAAGAGACCAGCTTAGGGCCATCCAGAGGGCCCGCGACATGGCCGTGGAGTTTAACCTTCCCGTCTCGTCGTGGGAGTGGCCCACCGGTGTCACCCCCTAACGGGGGTCGAGCGCCGCCTCTGGATAATAATAAAGTTCTTTGCCTGCCTGCCTGCGTTATGAGGACCTACATCAAGTTAACGGGGTCAATTACAAGATCTCGCCGTTACAGTTTGATCCGTCCTCACGTCCGACACCTGTTGACATCGTGCACATTTCGCGACTGAAGCCATACTTTGCTCGCAGTTTTTGAAGCGAAAGCTTCATTACGCTACCTCGGGCAGCTGTCGGCGACTCAACAGTTTTCACATTGCGAGCTAGAGGTCAAACCACAAAAGAGCATTAAGGTGCGTTCATAGTCCGACGTTATTGGCACGCGGGTGAGTGTCATCAGACGCCGGGCGCGTCGGAGCGCATTGGCCGACGTCCGGTTACGTAGGCGCGGGCGCCATCGGAGCGCATTGGCCGCGCGTCTGGTTAGTAGACGTCGGAGCGCATTGGCGCAATCCGTTATGTGGTGACGGCGCCAGTACGTCGAACCATGGCAAACTAAAGATGCTGCTGTTCTCGCCAACGTGACAAACGTGTGCTCGCGTTCACGCTATGTTGGACTATATTTAGGCCTTTACGGAGCCCTGAAAGGAGACATGTCGTCGTTGCCCGAGTAGAGTTGGTACGGCTGCGAGTTGCAACCAAGTCTCCCTACTTTACTGATCACCGCAGTGTCTTCATAGGCATAAAAAAAAATGATGGAATAACGACTATATCATTGCAAACATGTCTGTATATCATTGCGAAACCACACCTCGGCACAGCTCGACAATGGCCCTAGCAAGGTGCACGTAGAGTTTCACGTTGTTTGATAAGCTGAGTGTAGTACACCGGTGTGTTGCTTTTAAGGGATGCAAATGAGATTGCCCTCACTGAGCACTAAATTGCTTTGCCGAAATCAAGACGACAAATTCATAGGCTACCTAAAGGTGAAGATTCCTTGTCAAGGGACTGAAGACAAGTTCATGTCAAGGGCCTGTGCACAGTAACCAACTAGCAGCAGGACCATTCAGAACCACCTGCATCGATCGTTCCCTCTGTAGACTGCAATAAACATGCTGTTATCTCTGATATTCGAAAGAAAAGAATAGTTGAATATGAATACGAATCGAGTAACATCAAATGCTATGAGTAACATCAAATCTGTATTTGAAATTTCAAATATTTGTGTGCTGCTAAGTTTAACACCCAATCTGGAATTGGTTCCCACTGGCAGTGCGCGTTCTCTTTTCATCCACTTTCAATTATCTTCAATTTGGCCTTCATGTGCCTAACAAAATAGCAAGCTCCTCACTTCTCCTTGTCAGTCTGCAGTGTAAAATTGCTGGAGGGCCAAATGTGCCGCTAGTACATCCAGCATGCAACTGAGGCGTACAGAATGATGGATTAGTCGGAACTTGCACGTTCCAACAGTGTTGCAGTTTCTTTTCAAGCAAGTATTGTCTCATTGCATTTTCCTATGCAAAGGTTGGCATTACTATTTAACCCGTAATGTCTGCCATTGCATTGTGAGCAGTAAAAACAGCTCTTTAAGATACGTGCAATGATTACCCCTGTTCTGTGCTCCATTTCATGCGTAGCAGGCAATGCTGCAGAAGCTGCGTAAGTAGTGCGGTCACAGAATTATGTCATTGCGCAGTGCAATCGTGTGTGATCCGTTATAATGCTACTGAATAACTACTTCACAAGTAGACCTCGTGGACGCACGGTTAGGCCAAAGGCTATTCCAGTTTGCCATGTTGTGGTCGGCAGTGCAGCGGCTGCGCTGTTGGCCACAAAAAACGTGTCACTCGGCTTATGTGGTGGTTCACATCTGTGATGCCTTCGATGTAATAAATATGTGATATTGTTTATCTAGGTCAATTATTAACAGGGGACCCAGAGAAGGAAATTTACAAAAGAATAAAATTGGGTTGGAGTGCATACAGCAGGCATTGCCAATCCTGACCACTGTCGTTGAAAAGAAAAGTGTACAATCATTGCATTCGATTGGTGCGAACATATGGGGCAGAAAGTTGGAGGTTAACAAAGAAGCTCGAGAACAAGTTAAGGACTGCACAAAGAGCGATGGAAAGAAAAAAGTTGTCGCAGTTTCACCTGAAAGGCGAAGCGCAATTGCGATAGCAAACTTGTAGAAGCTATACGGAGTAATGATATTAGCTTTATCAGCTGTATAAACTTGGACATGCAGCAGCATCGGCAACACGCAGAACTGTTGTCGACGCCATCGGCGTTTGCCCGCGTTCGCACAAAATGCGTGCGGCGTTGGTGACTGTTGCCGAGCCTCTGATATAAATAGGCACTTGGTGCCGCAGCTAACGTCACTCCCTTCCCTCCCCCTCCCCCACGGCCTCTCGCGCGTCGGAAGAAGGCGCGTTTGCTCTACATATATGGTGATTGTAAAGGAGAAAAGAGACGCCTACTTCTGCAGCCCTTAAGCGAGCACGGCGCAGAACGCGCGTTTGTTCTCCGCCGTGCGTTCATCCCCGTGAAAGACGCGCCCCTCGCTCCATTTCACTTGCACATGCAGCGTTCGGCGGCGCGTGGCGACGATTCTCCAAATGAGTCATACGGAACCTCACGGCGACGGCGACGCCGACGGCAGAAATCTGCTTTTGAGTGTCCATATAATTGCTATCGCATAAAATGTTATGACTAACGTTAAAAGACTGGAAGAGAGCGATGTGGATCAGAGAGCAAATGGGGATAGCCGATATTTTAATTGACATAACGAGAACAAAATGGAGCTGGGCAGGCCATGTAATGTGTAGGATAAATAACCGGTGGACCATAGAGTTACAGAATGGATACTAAGAGAAGGCAAGCGCCGTCGAGGACGGCAGAAACTAGTTGGGGTGATGAAGTTAGGAAATGTGCAGGCGCAAGTTGGAATACGCTAGCGCAAGACATTGGAGATCGCAGGGAGAGGCCTTCGTCCTGCCGTGTACATAAATATAGGCTGATGATGATGATTGTGGGACAATGTTGCTTACATGCCTGTGTCTTTCTTTCACATGTGGACAACTATTTCATGGCCACGTGTGTGAGCAATGAGCCTTCATAGCACTTAGTTGCTGGCATAGCATTGGCTGCCATGTATGAAGCAGAGTACTGTAAACACCACCCAGATAGAGTGACAGATATTTGGGACTTGCTATAGGTACTTATGGCAGCCAAAGTTACGTGGAAGGACACTGAAAAGAAAAATTATTTCAACTGTGTTAGTGCCCTTCTGCAATACCAGAAAAGCCACTCTTACTACGAGAAACAGCCTTGGTAAGACACAAGAACAAAAGACAGGTGGCCCTTCCCATCATAGATTTTGATTCCGTCTGCTTGGGCCTAGTTAAAATTGATTACATTCTATTCTAAAAAATGCCAAAGTCTGAACTTGAGAACTTTAGAGAAGTTGTACTGCTGTATAGACTTGTGTAAGGGCCACATTGTTTTTTAACATTTTTCGCGAGCTTACATGGAATGAACCTCTTGGTCAAAGTGGTGCTGGTGCAGCCACAACTTGTGCACACCCCGGATGTACCATTGCATAGGAGGTCAACATGCAGCTTGGCATCTAGTAGCGGCGTGCGTAAGTTGGATGAGGCGCGTGCATAACATCGGGGCACCAAACAAGATTGCTTCTCCGTTGGAAATTCTTTTTCCCCGAACCTTGGGCTGCCAAGTTGGGGGTGTGACCCTTATACGGTAAACGGTAAACCACAACAGCCGATATGGGAAAAAATATTTGCAATTGATAACACGATGCTGACCAGCCCTGGGGTTTTGTAACCAATTGAAAAATTAAGCTTTGACCGTCCATGTTTCTTCTAATAATTGATCTATTACCATGAAACCAATGAAGCTGACTTTAGTGTTCCTTTAACTAAATGAAGTAGTTGTCAGTGCTAACCAGCTTTGCTGTCGATGACGAGATAATGCGCCATCACTACGAGCGTCCTCTCCTCTGGTGCCAATGACAAGTCATGAATTTTTGGCAATTTTTGCACTTGTGTATATGTTCAGTTTCTCGTAACTTTGACAAGATATGACTTTCACCAATTTTTTTTTGCCCTTCTAAATGTTATTTCAGAATTTGTCACGGCATTAGGGGTTAATGAAATTATCACCCAACACAGCTGATTTGCCAAGACCAATGAAAAAAGCCGCAGTTTGATTTCTCATGAAGCCATGCCAAATCGTAGACCACGACGCACACTAATATTATTTACATTCTCTTTTATTTTTTTTTCTACATTGCTTTTATTAATTACAGTACTGTTAGGCTTCATATTTTGTAAAACAAATTGTATTTTTAGTTATGTCAAAAAACGAAAATTTTTGTGCCTTTTTTAGTAGACATCCTTTATGAATGGGATATTTTTGTACAATGCATATCTAATTGTTTTCTATTATTATAACTTGTTTCGTACGAAGTGTATTTCCTGATGGTTCTTGCTGCTCTGATACTCTTATGTACCCACTATGATAGAAAGTCCCCCTGGCAGTTCCTTACTCTGAGACCTCCTGATGCTGTATATAACATCCCCTAGAATATGTAAGCTCGAGCCAGTTCGACCTGTCATGGAGGGCTAATGATGGATTTGGAATAATAACAGATTGGAATAGTTTTACGTTATCCCAGCCTCTGAATGACTGCAGTACCAGATTGCCCCATAGTAAGCTTTTGTAGGTAAGCTTTTTAAAAAATTGCCTGCGACAGATGTTGCTGTTCCACCTTGCAAGGTGGAAATTGCCTGCATGATTGATTGCAATGTCCAGGTAGGCATTGAAGATATATCTACTAATTAGCTTTTAATTATTCGCTTGAGGGCACGTGTTTCAAGTATGAAATTGAAGCCAGTCATACCTGCTCAGCAGAAATCCTTAGACAAGCACCACTTTCGAGATATGCTGTGGAATACTCCATTTGACGATCTCTCACAAGCAGTATTCTCTGTAGCAGTTTGAGGAGGTCTTAGCTGGAACACATTTTGGGGACATTTATTTCAAATGTGACGCCATTCTTCGGGTTTCTGTTAAACTGCCTGGCTTCAATTTTTGTAACGTGTGCCTAAAGTGAATAATCCAGGAAAACATAGGGAATGCAGGAGATGGAAATTCCAGACGATAAGCAACACAAGAATAAGGTGAGAGCAGCAGCCAACGTTTCGACAAGTGGACTTGTCTTCTTCAAGGCGACATATGCTCTCCTCGGCACAGTATAGTATATAGGTAGGGTTCTTCTACAGGGGAGAGAAGGTAAGGCGGTAGGTGAGGTAACAAGCGAGATTGTGTTAGCGGCGAGGGTGTAGAATTTAAAAGAAAGATAATGCGCTACTGATAGTCGGGAGGAATTTGAGGCAGCGCTATGTGTTAGCCAGTTGACGTATCATTGTAGGTTCCTCTTTTTGTGGAAGGGGCCTGGACGAGGAGGGGGTACCTGCTCCGCTGGAGGTCAGTGAACTATCGTGTCTGACAGTGAGAATATAGTAGCGGCAGAAAAATGGTGCTTGTTGGGGAAAAAGGGGGGGGGGGGTCAAATATACAAATAAAATAACGAAAGGAATGAGTGAATGCAAAGGGAGGTTGGAATGTTATTGACAATCGAATAACAAAACAAAAAACAAAAAACAAAGCAACTCAATGAAAGATAACTAAGTGCTGTTGCCTATGCTTTGAAGTTTAGCATAGCGAATAGATTCTAAGCTCCCTTTGAAATGTTCATGCATATTGGTTGCAGTGTCTTGAACTTATGGATGAGGTACGATTCTCTATATTTTCTTTCTCGTGCAGAAAGGAAATTTGACTGTAGTAGGTAGAGTTTAAGTTCATCAAAGTTATGACCTGGTTGGTTGAAATGCTTGGTGATAGCTTTGGGAAGCTTTTTACCTGTGTGAATAATGAGTGTATAATGAAATACTAAATTGACTCGTGTAAGTAATGTCTGCAGCTTCATGTAATTCACATGAACAAGCCCAATCATACTACTCTCATTGGAAGCTTATGAACATTCTGCTTGAAGTAAAAAAAAAAAAAAATTTTAAAGCACATGGTATATTACAACAGTACTCTGCCCTGCAGAACACCAGATGCGACCTAGATGTAGACTGATTGTTGCCCACCTACATCAACAAATTGCTAATGATTAGATAAATGCATTGCAACGCAAGAATTAAGCATTTCTGGCATGCCAACAAAGATGAGCTTAAATGATAATGCACTGAAGAAACTTTTAAAATCTCTTGTGGATATTTGATTATTGTTAAGCACTGAAGCCAAATAGCTGCTTGTTGCATAACATTTTGAAATGTATCGCCACCGATCTGCATAGGCTACAGCTTCCCCAGCTTACATACACTGCCCATGGTGCGGGTCACATAACATGTACCACTGTGATGATGTGGATAGTGGCGTGCGGTGGCGAGAAGACCTCCTTCGAATGATGATTGTGTTGTGGCTACAAGAAGAGGATTGGTGATGATGGTAATGGAAGATGACGACACGTGCCACGAACGAAGAAGAGACGAGAGCACGCAGAGCGTGAGAGCGAGCGGCAGCCTCGAATGCAAGCTCGCAGAACGGCGGTTCAAGGCTCGGGTACCGGCGACCGGGTGTCCAGCTACCGTGCGGACCTGGTCGGGGATCCAGTTCGTGGCTGGGCTTTCCTGCACGCCAGCGGCCTGCTGTGATAGCGGCCTGGTGCAGTGCTTCCTGCTTGGACCGGGACGCCTGAGCTACCAGCCTACTGAGCGAGCCCGAGGACTGGCGACCGGGCGTCCTGCTACCGTGCGGACCTGGTCGTGGATCCCGCTCGTGGCTCTGCTCTCATGTGTACCAGCGGCCTGCTGTGATAGCGGCCTGGTGCAGTGCTTCCTGCTGGCCACCGGGGCGCCTGAGCTACCTGTCCGCTGACCGAGCCCGACGTTATAGCGGCCGAGGCGTTACAGGCCAGGCGTTACTGGCCAGCTACAGCAGTGGTCTGGTGTTCTACCGGCCTGCTGTTTTCCTCTTGCTTTCCGCGTCGCGACAAGGTGCGGCGTGACAGCAGCGACGTAGCCACAACGACGCTCCACCATCACAACCACCGTCACGGGCACCGCAACGACGATGCACACGGGCGAGTGTTGAAGCATGAGTGCTAGGCACGTGCTTTATATGGAAGGACAACTTCCGAACTATAGGCCACGTACATGTGTATGTAAATCGTCTGTATCCTGTTAGCGTGTCTGTTTAAGTCTGTGTTTCGTGTAGCAAGCTCCCGTCTGCCGTGTCATTATTAAACGGATCTGGGCCCAACTGGAAACCGGCAAGTTTGTCGTTTCCATCAAAACCACATAACATGGGAGTGTACATCACGCTACATAGAACCTCGCATACTAAATCCAAATCAGTGGGAGGCACTGCTGGCCAAGAGGACCTCCTGTCAGAACAGCTAACAGGCTTGCGGAAACCAGGGGAGCCTTGAAGGAGGACCCGACCATGGATAAGCCTCACATGAGGCCAGCTGAATAATTTATTTTACAGCAGAGTTTATTCACTCGCTCACTCCAGTTCTCACAGTACATTAAAAAACATAACTGTCGTGGTGCTCAAGTGAAAGGTGGTGATGCCTGGCTGGAGTGCCACAAAATTATACAATACCAAGGAATAATGAAATTTTATAGCACTGGCACTGAAACAGAAGCCAAAATAAGAGGAAAAGTAAGAATTGTGCAGTGCATGTATTGTCAACTTTGGTGGCATATTAAAAAAAGAAAATTCTCCTTTCTGGGGTTTTACGTGCCAAACCAGTTCTGATTATGAGGCACGCCGTAGTGGAGGGCTCCGGATTAATTTTGACCACCTGGGTTTCTTTAACGTGTACTACAATGCAAGCACACGGGCATTTTTGCATTTCGCCTCCATCAAAATGCAGCCGCTGCGGCCGGGATTCGATCCCGCGACCTCGTGCTCAGCAGTGCAACGCCTTACCTGACTGAGCCACCGCGGCGGGTTTTTATGAAAAAACTAAGTTAACTAAAGAACGCTAGCTACTTTAATTACAGTTTCCAGCTTTGTCTAAAATGGAAGAAGATGAGGATGTAATTTTGGGATCTTCCTTTCATGGAAACCATGGTAAAAACACGGTCCTTCTTTCCTTCTGGTCACGAAACTGTAGGAACAGAAGGTTGCACCAGAGGGGCTGGTGCAAGTAGAATCTGCTAGGCCAGATGGCTGGGCTGCGATCATGGAAATCTTTCACCAGGAAAGGCGCCTTTCCCACATTTATTCCAGCATGTTTGTGAAGTGGTAACTTTGGCATAACAATTTAGTGTGTGATGTTTTGTGCTGAAATTATGCACGGCTGTGTTGTGTGATAGACTAGTAACATTTCTCCCACGAAAAGTTTCAGTCAACTGTCTCCATTACACTTGAAATGTGGTTCTGGCGCAACAAACTAAGAGGCAGGGACAGAAAGAGTGCCAACTTGCAACTGAATTTATTACATACAAACACCCATATTTACACTCGCAGGATTGGCATGCGCAGAACCATGCGCAGCAAAATTTTTTTTTACTAATCATCATAGTGCGCATCTAAAAATTGGTACTCATTATTGTGCAATGAGACCGACAGGACACTGACGCACGCATCACCCTTTGAGAAGCCAGAGCCTCGACAG
Organism: Dermacentor silvarum; assembly: GCF_013339745.2. Lineage (NCBI taxonomy): Eukaryota > Metazoa > Arthropoda > Arachnida > Ixodida > Ixodidae > Dermacentor > Dermacentor silvarum. The sequence goes on from NC_051162.1 coordinate 141,952,197, forward strand.
CTTAGTAGGCGCACAGAAAAGCACAGGCACGTGCTGATTGGCAACCGATTGGCAAGCCTGCATGCATAAAGGAGCACGCCAAGCCTTTTCTGCGCTGTGCCATCGGCACAGTCTACGAGAGATACTTCTGCATTGCGGCCTAGTATATATCGGCCAAACTGGAAGTTTCACTAACAACCGATTAAGGGAGCACCAATTATCGATGAATGAAAGTAGCTTGGCTGTTTGGGCACTGTAACAGGTCAGTATAGAATTCTTCCACCGCTTTTACTATGTCATCGAAATTGCTGATGATATTGTTACGGGGAGTATTTAATTAACCGTAAATGGCTAGCGCTTGCCTAGTCAAGACTGCACAGAGCGCACAGGTTCCAGCAGGTTTCAGTCCGACAAGAGAGCCACTGACCCAGCCCCACTACAATGTCTTTGTCTTTGCCATTGCTCGTGATATTATCCCCGGCCGATGAAGCACCGTCCCGGTGCTTGTTGTGATCAAAATGGATTATCACAGTTGTAAAGTTTGAGGCGGGAAACATGTACGATGTCACTTCGCGGTGCGTAAGTCGATGAGGTGGATGTCTTGGGAGATATCTCATAGGTGACAGGAGTCACCTGGCGCAGCACGCGGTAGGGTCCGACGTACTGCGACATTAACTTTTCACACAGGCCGACACGACGAGATGGGAGCCAGAGAAGGACGAGAGAGCCCGGTGGAAAATCGGTATCCCAGTGTCGACGATCGTAGATGGCCTTTTGTGCGGTCTGCGATGACGTGAGCCGAGCACGGGCTACTGTGCGCGCGACGAGCGCACGCGTGATGACATCTTGCGCATAGGACGTTGTGGACGTGGAGGCCGGATCAGAAGGGAGCAAGGTGTCAAAGGGTAGTAAGGGATGGCGTCCAAAGAGAAGATAGAAGGGTGAGTAGCTGGCAGTTTCATGATGCGATGAGTTGTATGCAAATGTGACGAACGGGAGCGCAACGTCCCAATCATGGTGGTCATCGGAAACGTACATGGAAAGCATGTCGGTCAGTGTACGGTTTAAGCGTTTGGTGAGTCCATTAGTTTGAGGGTGATATGAGGTCGTGAAGTTGTGATGAGTAGCACATGATCGACGTAGATCGTGTGGGGAAGCGCGGCCGCCGCAGCGAGCGAAGAGACAAAACGAGCACAAAAGCAACAAAAGCGCTACCGCTTCAAACTCCTCGCGCCCAGTCGCGGCTTCCGCGCTGTCCGGCGCTGCGTCCGCGCCTCTGCACCAAAAGAGAAAGGGAAAACGCGCATTACTGCGCGCTGTTCTCTTTCGCGGCCGTCGGTGGGGCGGCGTTTAATCATATCAACCGACGCTAATCGGAAATCGATTCGTAACAACCGTTCTCTAGCACGTTGCAAAGTAATGGGGCTCGGCCGGGACCTTACAAAAATTCGTATCATCCGGAAATTCGTATTAGCCGTGATCGTATCATCGAGATTCCACTGTATTCATTATTCGGAGCCTTTTCCTTTTCGCGAATTTTATTAACATCTCTCTTCTTGCATTCCTAGAATCGATGCCGTAGTTGCCAATTGCTTGCTCACCAACCTGCTTTTTCCCCACTTTTGCATTGAAGTCGTCCATGACTACTGTATACTGAGTTTGCACGTTTCGCATTGCTAATTCAACGTCTTCATAAAACTGTTCTATTTCTTCATCATCGTGACTAGAGGTTGGGGCATGGGCTTGTACTACCTTCATTTTGTACCTCCTTTTCAGCTTTATTACGACGACTGCTACCCTCTCATTAATGCTGTAGAATTCATCAATGTTGCCCGCTATGTTGTTATGGACTAGAAATCCTACCCCGGATGCTCTCTTATCTGGAAGACCTCTGTAGCAGAGGACGTGGCCGTTAGTCAGCACTGTGTAAGCCTCAATAGAATCAGGGCAACACTCGACTTCAGCCAACCAAGAGAACAGGCTGGCTTCAGGAAGGGATATTCGACAATAGATCGCATCCATGTCATCAATCAGGTAATTGAGAAATGTGTGGAGGGCAATCAACCTCTCTATATGGCTTTCATAGATTATGAAAAGGCATTGATTCAGTAGAGATACCAGCAGTCATAGAGGTATTGCGTAATCAAGGAGCACAGGAGGCATACGTGAATATTTTAGCAAACATCTACAAGGATTCCACAGCTACCTTGGTTCTCCACAAGAAAGTAGAAAGTTACCTATCAAGAAAGGGGTCAGGCAAGGAGACAATTGCTCCAATGCTATTCAGTGTATGCTTCGATGAATTATTCAAGCTCTTTGACTGGGAAGGATTAGGAGTGAGGATCAACGGCGAATATCTCGGCAACCTTCGGTTTGCAGATGACATGTCCTATTCAGCAACAATGGAGACGAATTACAGCAAATGATTAAGGACCTTAATCGAGAAAGTGTAAGAATTGGGTTGAAGATGAATATGCAGGAGACAAAGATAATGTTCAATAGCTTGGCAAGGGAACAAGAATTCAGGATCGCCACACTGTAAAGGAGTACGTTTATCTAGGTCAATTACTCACAGGGGACCCTGATCACGAGAAAGAAATTTACACAAGAATAAAATTGGGTTGGAGTGCATATGGCAGGCATTGCCAAATCCTGACTGGGAACCTACCACTGTTGTTAAAAAGAAAAGTGTACAATCATTGCTTTCTACCGGTGTAAACATATGGGGCAGAAACTTGGAGGTTAACAAAGAAGCTCGAGAACAAGTTAAGGACCTCACAAAGAGCGATGGAACGAAAAATCTTAGGACTAACGTTAAGAGACAGGAAGAGAGCAGTGTGGATCAGAGAACAAACAGGAATATCCGATATTCTAGTTGACATTAAGCGGAAGAAATGGAGCTGGGCAGGCCATGTAATGCGTAGGATGGATAACCGGTGGACCATTAGGGTTACAGAATGGATACCAAGAGAAGGGAAGCGCAGTCGAGGTCGGCAAGTTGGAATACGCTATCGCAAGACAGGGGTAATTGGAGATCGCAGGGAGAGGCCTTCGTCCTGCAGTGGACATAAAATATAGGCTGATGATGATGATGAATTATCGATGAAAAACAGTACAGGTTCGCACTTGCCCTTACAGTGTGCTTCGTGTGGCTGCGAGCCGCAGTTTGGGGACACGCCTCTACTAGGTAGGAGTCGGGGAACGCTGGCACGCAAATGCTAGAGGCGTTTTTCATAAAGAAAAAGGGTGATGCATGCGTCAGTGTCCCGTCGGTCTCATTGCACAATACAAGTACCAATTTTTAGATGCGCACTATGATGATTTGTAAACTGTTTTTTTTTTTGTTCCTTCTAGTTGTGCCAGAACCACATTTCAACATGAACCAACTAGGCCAACATCGCTGTCACAAAAGAGCGCTTAATCCAAGCGCGCGCCGCATGTCACACAAGCCGGCGAAAGAACACGCCGGCCTGCGGCAACTTAACAGAGGGGGAGAGCGCATACGCCTCAAACAACGACCCGAACAATGGCGCCGAAACGTCTAGAAGAACCTCGACGAAGCGACGTTAACCAGAGAGAGAGAGAGAGAGCCCACGCGCGCGCCGAGACACCTTCTCACTCGGTGAGTCCAGAGAGAGAACTACAGCGTGAGCGTGCGCCAACGGCATGAGTCATCACCCCCCCCCTCCCCCCCCTTGACAAAGTTCCGACAGCAGCGGTCGAAGGTACGAGAAAAGAATAGAAGCTTCCCAGGCTTCGGCCATGCTACCGGATCACGACTCCGAGAGGAATGTTTGAGAACGCCTGTGGAAGCTATATAACCGCCGTGCGAGAATCGTGCAGTGGAATTCAGGGAGTTCAGGAGAGTTCAGTCCGCACTGGTGAAGTGATGTAACGTGAAGGACCGAGCGTCTGCAGAAGAAGGGGATTCCCCGGCAAGCTAGTCGACGGGTTCATCGAGCGTCTGCATTTCCGGAAGAAGTTCTTTCTTCGAGATTTCCCCTGAGTTAAGCCGAGATCGTCTGACTTCAAGACCAACACTGGTGAATACGATTGGACACTTAGTGTTCCTTTTATTGCGGTAGCAATTATATGGACACTTCAACGGGATTTGTGCCGTCGCCGTCAGGTTCCGTATAGATTCTAAGGGCGATAAAATCGTCGCCGCGCGCCGTACGAGTAAAAGCGCGCGGGGGACGCGCGCTATCACGGAGAGCCAACGCACGGCGGAAAGCAAACGCGATTGTCGCCCAAAAGGCCGTGGGGGTATGGGGGGTAGGGAGGCGGGGCGACGCTGTGCTACGGCACCAAATGCTTATCTTGCAACCCAGCCCAAGGAGAACTGGCAACGCAATCTCCCACGCGAAAGCAAAAAAAGAAGCGGGGAGGCAGCGCGGGAGGGACGGGGGGAGCAGCTTCTACTCTGCCAACAAATACGCTTGCACTGGCTGTGGTAGCCGTCGCCCGCACCGTCTCTTTATCTCTACACGGCCGGGCTCGACTGGCGCGCGCACTCTCTTCTTAAGAAGCGAGCGAGCGCGCGCGCCAGTCGAGCCCGGCCGTGTCTCCACACGGCTCTGACCTTTATGCGCTGTCCATTCGCCGCTCAGTTCCCGTTGAAGCGATAGACCGCACGATTCTTCGCCCGCTGCAGCGGCCGCGCCAGCGTTTTGACAGTTGTTGTCTGCGGTCATTCAGTGTGATCTATTCATGTTTGCTTGTGCGCGATGACACCACGCTTGTCAATTCAATTAGAAAGCGAATGTGTCCAAGTTTATGCGGCCGATAAAACTACTCTACTATCCCTACTCCGAATAGCTCTCTACCAATTTGCTATCTCAATTGATGCTTCGCCTTTCGGGCGAAACTGCGACACTTTTTTATTTATTTTGTATTTTACGTGTTGGACTCTTAGTGCTTGTCGTTAATTATTTGTTGTGTTTTGACAACTCTGGGCTCTGACTCGGTCTTTGGACAGCAACCGGCGTTTGCTGGCACACCCGAGGGCCCACTCTTAATTGTCGTTGCTTTCGTGGGATTATTTTCGGAAGCTGATAAGTCGGCTTTGGAATTTGGTCCGGCGTCTGCGCCTCGTTCACGGGGTCTGTGACAATCGCATTCTGCTGCATTCTATTTACACTATTCTCACAAGTTAAATAAGCTAGTTATATGCAGTTAGTAAGTTTAGTTCAGTTAGGTTAGTTGAGCTCACGGTGTAAGAATAAGCACGAGAGGTGCTTACACTCTCCCTACAACGCGCGTGAAAGCGCAGCCCGGTCGCGTCCAGATTATGTTCGGCTCGGTTACAGCTCGGTCGGCACCGTGGTAGAGGGCGCTGCGGAATGCGGTTCCAGCCTCGGTAGCAAGGCGCGTGCTGCCGCTGCTTCGTCTTCCTGCTTGCATGTGCGGCCGCGCTGTTTTGAAGGCACACTTTTTGTTCGCGTGCGTTTCATGAGCTTGTGCTTGGGTATTTTCGCCACGGGCCCTCAACAAAGGTGGCAGCGCCCTTCTGAGGGGCGTTTGAGATGGCTAGAATGTGCTTCGTTCCAAACTGCAGTTCTGGATACCGGACTTGTGCGGAGCGTGTTTCTTTATTCAAAGCACCGTCCGACAGCGGTTCTCTAGAGCAGTGGCGCCGTGCAAATCTGAGGGCAAACCAAACTCTGCTGCCTACCGACCATGTCTGCGCCAACCATTTTTCAGAGGATACGATATCGACGGCATATTACGCGGAGCTCGATAAAAGGGTCCGAAAAACTTCACACAGTCAATAAACCTCGAAAGCCGCTGCAGAAGAGAGAACCTCCTGTGTGCCACAGCAGTTTGTGCAAATTTTGCTGTATGTACAAGATACATACTGGGTGGCTTAACTGTCATGCACCAAGATTTAAAAATATGCAAATTTCACGTAGCTGGACAGAATGAAGGTAATGTCTGCCATCGCTTGGAGATACTCAGATTACTTTTTTTGCATTCCGCCTAATTACATAATTATTTTCATAATTGATTAATCAGCTTTTCTAATGCTATAATTGGATAAAAAGTGTGAACGAGAGAATTGTACAGCAACATGGAAAACTCCCGATACAGTTTTCTGTTGCTCAATACGTGATACATAAAAGTGTTTTCCGAGCATGAAAGAAACCCGCGAATACACGCAAAATTGCCACACGACTGGTCGCTCGAGGCACTTTGCGTGTATTCGTGAGCTTCTTTCGCGCTCGGAAAAACACTTCTACGTAGCGCGTATTGAGCAACAGAAAACTGTATTGGGAGTCTTTCATGGTGCTCAACAATTTTCTCATTGACACTTTTAATCTAATTAAAATATTTGAGAAGTTGATTATTTGATTAAGACTACTTATGTAATTAGGCTGAATGTAAAAATAATCTATGTATCTCCAAGGGACGGCAACAACATTACTATATTTCTGCCCAGCTACGTGACATTTGCATATTTTTAAATCTTTGTGCACCCTGTATAATACTGCTGCTTTCTGTGCAGATGTGTGCCTGATTTTCAAATCTGTTCCATCCTGGCTACAGAATTTTTTATTGCGATAGCAATTATATGGACACTCAAAAGCAGATTTCTGCCGTGGGCGTCGCAGTCGCCGTCGCCGTGAGGTTTCGTATGACGTCAATGGAGATGAAATCGTCGCCGCGCGCCGGACGCTGTATGTGCGAGTGAAAGGGCGCGAGGGACGCGCCCTTTCACGGGGAGTGAACGCACGGCGGAGAACAAACGCGTGTTCTGCGCCGTGCTCCCTTGAGGGCTGCAGAAGTAGGCGTCTCTTTCCTCCTCTACAATCACCATATATGTAGAACAAACGCGCCTTCTTCCGACGCGCGAAAGGCCGTTGGGGGGGGGGGGAGGAGGGGGAGGGAAGGGAGGCGACGTTGAGCTGCGGCACCAAGTGCCTATTTATATCAGAGGCTCCGGCAACAGTCACCAACGCCGCACGCATTTTGTGCGAACGCGGGCAAAACGCCGACGGCGTCGACAATAGTTCTGCGTGTTGCCGGTGCTGCTGCATGTCCAAGTTTATACAGCTGATAAAGCTGCTATCATTACTCCGTATAGCCCTCTACAAATTTGCTATCGCAATTGATGTTTCACCTTTAAGGTGAAACGCGACAACTTTTTTTTTACAGTGCTCGTGCGGTATATATTATACGCTTCCATGTTTTTATTCAACATTTTTCCATTGTGGGAGTGTATGAGAGTGCAAGCTTCTGGGATTGTTATCCCTCATTAAAATTATCGAGCTGCTTCATGCACAATTTTGTTTTTCGTATTGTGTTGCAAAAAAATAAAATAAAATGTCTATGGTATTATTGTGTGGTGAGTGTAAGTGTTTGTGTGGACAGGCTGTAGCATGCATTGTCAAACACGCTTACATTGGCATATTCTCATATGCAATTTAAGAAAAGGAAAGTCACCTCTTTTTTTAGATCCCTCAAGAGCCACTCAGTCCTCAATGGACGAAACCCAAATGAATAATATACACGGTCTATGTTAAGTGGAATTGAAATAAAAAAGGCATTTGCTCAGGTTTTCATCCGTAAACTGTATTAGTGATGCTGTAATCCAAGATAAGATGCCTGCCCTTCGTCCCGCCTAATAAATTCCTATTTGAAAGAGCTGATGTGCATTCTCATGATAAGTTCTAGCCATGAACAGCCACTTGGCTCTAGTGCGTTGCATATCGGAAGCTTGCACCATTTCATTTCTTAATTTATACCGCGGCCACACTGAATTATCGCAACAATGTTTGAATGGTTTTCAGAGTGTGAATGGAAGCATCGATAAGCATGAAAAACAACAGTTTCCGGTGCAGTCACTGTTTTCATCTGATCCAGGTGTAGCACGCAGGCCAATGCTGTTTTTTTTAATGCTTGAATGAACTGCTAGACCGGACGAAACAAATTGTGCGCGCGAGCGTAACTTGAGTGGGCTTTGAGTGCTGCCCAATAGATTCGTGTTCACGTCATTCATGCCCTGAGTAAGATATCTTCATGTTAGCGAAGCATTAAGCCTGGCATACTTATCCTTTAATCTGAAATAACGAATTTTCTTCGAGATTTGAGTTTTACTCACTCCACTATGAACGAAAATTTAGCGGAAGCAGAGCAATGTCAAGCTGCCGGCGCTGCTAAGCTGGGACCGTTGACCGCGGCGCCACCTAGCAGAGAACATAATCTGGTCGCTTGCGTGCGCGCAGTGTCAGCACCTAAACGTTCTTACACCATAGTCTAGATAGTGAAAAATTTGGTTAGGCTGTAGTAGATAATTTACCTAATTGGTTACCTTTCTTAGTTAGATTGGTTAGCTTAGTTAATAATTAGAGTTGTATTTTGCTAGTTATTTGTGAACCTCTAAGTTTCTGCTCCATATTTTAGCAGCGGTAGAATGCAATGATTGTATACTTTTCTTTTTCAACGACAGTGGTAAGCTCCTACTCGGGATTTGGCAATGCCTGCTGTATGCACTCCAACCCAATTTTATTCTTCTGTAATTTTTCTTCTCCTGATCAGAGTCCCCTGTGAGTAATTGACTTAGATAAACCTAATCCTTTGCAGACTGTAGAGGCTGACTGGCGATCCTGAATTCTTGTTCTCTTGCCAGGCTATTGAACATTGTCTTTGTCTTCTGCATATTCATCTTCAACCCCACTCTTACACTTTCGCGGCTAAGGCCCCAAATAATTTGTTGTAATTCGTCTCCATTGTTGCTGAATAGGACAATGTCATCTGCGAACCAAAGGTTGCTGAAGTATTCGCCGTTGATCCTCACTCCTAAGCCTCCTCGAGTCATGTCTTGCAAGGCCCTTCTAACTTCATCGCTAGTTATAGAAGCTGCCTCTGTATCCTGTTCATCACTACTTCGAATAAAATTAGCTTGGATGCTCTGGGTACTGTACAGGTGAGTATAGAATACAGGTTCTATACAGGTTCTATACAGGTTCTATACAGGTTTGTATAGAACAAAGAAGGTCGAGAACAAGTTAAGGACCGCACAAAGAGCAATGGAACGAAAAATCTTAGGCCTAATGTTAAGAGACGGGAAGAGAGCGGTGTGGGTCGGAGAGCAAATGCGGATAGCCGATATTCTAAGTGACAATAAGAGAAAAAAAATGGAGCTGGGCAGGCCATGTAATGCGTAGGATGGATAACCGGTGGACCATTAGAGTTACAGAATGGATACCAAGAGAAGGGAAGTGAAGTTGAGGACGGCAGAAAACTAGGTGGGGTGATGAAATTAGGAAATTTGCAGGCACAACTTGGAATCAGCTAGTGCAAGACAGGGCTAATTGGAGATCACAGGGAGAGGCCTTCGTCCTGCAGTGGACATAAAAAAATAGGCTGATGAGTTATTTGTGAATTTAGTTGTGTTACCTTAGGTATTTAGTTTTTGTTGATTAGCAAGTTTAGGTAGCACCTAGTAAATTATTTGTTTATTTAATTAGATATAATTACTATTCTTGGTTAGATAGGCTAGGTTTACTTAGTTTAGGTTAGCTTAGTTGTTGGTTTATAAGACTAGTCAAGTTATTCAGTGAGGTCATTATTTAGTTATTTTAGTTGGTTCGTTTTATTACTTAGCTTAGGTATTTAGTTAGTTTTTAGCAAGTTAAGGTGGAGGTATCACTGTCGCCATCTTGCGTGTAGTTCAGATTCTCCCACCAGGCGACGCCACTCAGTCATGTTTGGAGGCGTAGGCGTACTAATTAGGCGAGGTCTGAAGTGGCGAAGGGTAAACGAGACATGTAAAGAGCATTTATGGATTAGTGGTACATGGCAAGGTAAAAAGACGTGGCTGGGAGTAGCTTACCTGTGGACAGGTAGTGATAGCAGGGAAAAAAATAAGGAATTGGTCGATTGCATTAGAAGCGATATTAATGAGTTCAGTAACTCGGGCCAGGTGATATTAGTGGGAGATATGAACGCGCACATGGACGATTTAGACGGATATACTGATTACAACGGCTCTCTAGTGCTGGATTTGTGTGATGAACAGAACCTTATAGTAGTTAACAGGGAGAATAAGTGTCATGGACAGGTAACGTGGCAATGCGGAAACAGGCAGTCATGTATCGACTACGCCTTAGTCTCAGAAATGGTCTACGAACAACTGGACCAAATGATAATAGACGAAAATGGAAAAAATAGCCTGGGAAGCGATCATAGACGTTTAGCATTAAAGTTTGGGAGAGATACCAGCGCAGAACATGAACCAATAGCCTCAGAGTTTTTAAAAATGAATGACGAGCAAATAACAGAGATCGCAAACAACATAGAGAAGAAATTGAGGCTTTTCCTACAGCAGTCTGGGAATATAAGGAACTGGTGGAGGTTATGCAGCATGAAATAAGGCGGACACGGCAATACAATTGTTGGATTGGAAAGAGGAAACCACGTAAGTGGTGGAACAAGGAAATTAAACAAGCTATAGAAGAGCGTAAAGAGGCATCTAGGGTTCATCGAGAAGCCAAAAAGTTGGGATTACAAGAAGAAGAGGTGCTCCTTAGATGGAATACGTACCGAGAAAAGAAAAGGGTTGCGAGTGAGCTCGTGCAAGAGAAAATTAAATGCGCAAGTGAACGTTGGGTGCATAACATTCACAAAAGAGACAAAGGCGCCCCAAAAAGATTCTGGAACCATATAAAAGCACTCGGAGCTCCAACTAGAAACTCGCAAACGGCTATAAGGGATGAAGACGGTAACATCTATGAAGGCGATGATGCGCTGCGGTACATCACAGACGTTATCAGGCATAACTTCGGTACGAGAAAAAGCGTAGTTCAGACAACAGATCCAGCAACAACAGAGAGGCCTGAGAGATCAAAATTCAGCATAGAAAGCTTTTATTGGAAAAAGGCAGCAGAAAATGTCCCTAACAACACGGCAGCAGGACCCGATGAAATCCCAATACAGCTAATCAAAAACCTCGGTCCAAAAAGCAAGGCACTGCTGACTAATGCCATAGAGCAAGTGATTAGAACAAAGAATATTCCCGTTGGATGGCGTGAAAGCAAGATGAATCTTATCTACAAAGGCAAAGGAGATAAGGATAAGACGAGCTCGTACAGGCCAGTTACAGTAACGTCGGTGATATATAGAATGGCAATGCAAGCCATAAAATTAGAACTGTCGAAGTGGGTGGAAGAAAACGGTGTATTGGGGGAACTACAGAATGGGTTCAGGCCAGGCAGACGCTTAGAAGACAATATGTTTGTACTAACTCAGTGCATAGAGATTTCAGTAGCTCAGAAAAGACCTTTATGGATAGCATTTCTAGATATTAAAGGAGCTTATGACAACGTAGACAGGGAATTGTTGTGGGATATTCTTCAATACGAAGGCATAGATGACGATTTCGTGGAGCTGCTGAGGGAGATATATCGAGACAACCAAGTACAAGTGGCATGGGAAGGCCGAAAAGGAAATGAAATGGTGGGAATTCACCAAGGATTGAAGCAAGGATGCCCTCTGTCACCATTGTTGTTCACGCTTTACGTCAAGGGCATAGAAAGACGACTGGAAAACAGCGAATTAGGTTTTGATTTATCCTACATGCGTAATGGACAAATGGTGCAACAGAAGATCCCTGGACTGATGTACGCAGACGACATTGTGCTACTAGCGGACAATAAAAAAGATTTACAGATACTTGCGAATATCTGTGGGAACGCAGCGACAAATCTAGGCCTTAAGTTTAGCACAGAGAAATCAGGGATTATGATCTTTAATGAGCACACGAGTAACTCCGTGGTGTCAATTCAACAGCAAGTAATACCCATAGTGAAGCAATATAAGTACCTCGGCGTACACATAAACGAAGGAAAGAATTACTCAAGCAACCACCAAGATAATCTGAAAATAAAGGGGAAGCGGAATGCAGCATTAATGAAACACAGAGCACTGTGGGGCCACAATAAGTATGAGGTGGTGCGTGGAATCTGGAAAGGAGTAATGGTGCCAGCGCTAACATTCGCAAATGCCATTATATGCTTAAAATCGGATATATTGGCGGGTTTGGAAGTTAACCAAAGATCAGTAGGCCGGTTGGCTTTGGGAGCACACGGTAATACGACAAATGAGGCAGTGCATGGAGACATGGGTTGGGCCTCTTTTGAAGTCAGAGAAGCACAAAGCAAAATTAGTTTTGAAGAAAGGCTCAGGAACATGGATGAAAATAAATGGGCGGCTAAAGTGCACAAGTATCTCTACATGAAAAGCGTGGACACAGAATGGAGGAAGAGGTCAAGGAAGTTGGCAACCAAGTACAGGATAATCGAAACTGTAAATAGACAACCAGGGGTCATCAGAAAGAAAGTGAGAGAAATAGAGACCGTGAATTGGATGCAAAGAATGGAAACGAAAGGACAATGGAGATTTACAAGAATGAGAAGAAAGAAATTAGAAGGGAAAATCTGTACGATAACACAAAGGGCAGTGCCTTGCTATTTGAGGCTCGAGCCGGTTGCCTAAGGACGAAAACATATCGGAACAAATATTCGGAATTAGATGAGACATGTGTATGCTGCAGTAAAGATCCAGAGACCACTCAGCACATCCTAATGGAATGCGACGGGATCCACCCAGCGAGAACCGTAGGTAACGTGCAACTCCCAGAAGCGCTTGGGTTTAAAGTGGAAGGAAACATAAACAGATCAGCCGTAGAGATCAGCAAGAGACGATTAGAGTACTGGTGGAAAAAAAGTAGGGAAAAGATGGATGCGACCTGATCTCTTAAAATCATAGGCAGCGGTACAAGGTAAATTTTTGAAAAAGAAAAATAATGATAGGTATACAAAAATGCAAGATAAAGAACATGTATAGTATACCTGATTAAATCAAGCAGGCTAGGTGACTATTTGTCGCCGCCCCGTTTCAAAGGGGATGCCAATAAATCATCATCATCATCATCGGAAATAGCGAAAAAAAAAAAAAATCTGCTCTTCGCCGCCGCAGCATGCCCCGGGATGGCCCTCTTGCGACGCGGCGACAGGTGATTCGCCGAATTGAGGAAAAGTCCCCCTCCCCCCTTCTTTTCACGAGTTGTCCCTCGCACCATTGTTGTTTTGTTGCTGCGCGTGGTGGCTTTCTCCCCACTGATACTTTCAACAATAGCTCGCTCAAACTTTGTAAAATCGTCAATCCCGATGATGGTGGCTATTAGTGGTTGGTCACTGCCACTTGTGACGTAGCCGTCAGATGAGCACGGGCCGCTGCTTCGAAAGCCGGCAGATACCTGCAGACCAGTGCTCACTGCAGAACCTTGAGTGTCGTTGATCGTCAACAAGCTTTGTTTCTTTCTCTTCCAAGTGTATTTCTTTAGCATACTTCAAAGTACGGACCCGCTAAACGAAGGCTCTAGTCTTGGAATGGTCACTGTTGCTTTGTGCCTATAAAGATAAATAAAGGACAGGGAAGGAAATTGCTACGGACCGCAGTAACTGTCTAGCGTAAGCCCCGTTTACATGAATGCGACAGTGTCGCATCGCATTTCTAGCGCATCGCATTCATGTAAACAGCGGTAATGCAATGCGCCAGGCGAGGGTAGATTTACGGGCGCTAGTCGACTCTCGCGGAGCATGTAAACGCAGGGCGCCTATCAAGACCTTCGATGACAACCGTGAAGCTACTGAGAGGCGACACTACTGAGAGGGGAGAACGGAGGCGAGGGCGCCTAACAATACTTTCGATGACAACCGCGAAGACGCTACCGAGAAGCAAGCGAGAGCCTAGGGGGGCCTCTAAATACCACCGTGCCCCTTGTCACCGACCCGACAGTGGCCACTGCGCTCTCTCCACGGCTCTAGCCACTCTAGTCGTTCATGTGGCGCTACGTTCTCTGCGTTTCATGTAAATGGCGTCGCATCGTCTTTCCCAAATGCGCTTGGAAATGCGATGCGCCACTTTCGCATTCATGAAAACGGGACTGTAGTCTGCTGACGCCTGAACAGCGGTAAGCAGTGGAGGAGAGGTGGCGGTAAAATAGTAGGGGTAAAGGAAATATTTAGCTTTCACTCGCACATACAGCATAGAAAGTGAGAGCGCGCGAGGGGAGCCGACGATCACGGCTCAATCTGGCGCCCGCAAAAGAGGGAAGCTAAGAGGAAGCCGCCTGCCGTTGCGCGAATTGCCCTGCGGGGTTGGAAAAGGGGGAGGGGGGAAGGGGGCGGCGTTGCTCTCCGACAGCTACTGCGTATTTCGTGCCCGCGATGCGGAGCGTATCGTGGGCGGACTTGGCGCAGCAAATGCACTACTTGACCATCGCGCCGGGCGAAAACAAGATGCTGGTTTTCTTGCTTTTTGACGAACATGCCGAGGACGCTCAATGTTGCCAATAATTATAATATATGAATTCACTATAGCAACATTCACTACAGCAGACCCACCATTGTCACAGCTTCGCGGGCTTCCATCTTCACAGTAGTGGAAGGGCTCTGAATTTTTTTTGTACTAGTTTGGAATTTCTTCTTCACAGGGTGCATTCACAAAGATGCGCAACGTAATGTGCACAAGCTAAGTATGTAGTTCTGGTGCAGAACTCGATGCATGCTTGTACTTTCAGTGCCGCACAAGATTTCCCGTTGTGTCTATATAAAAGCAGCTATAAATTTTAAGTTGCAGGTGCACAGTGGAGATAAGTTTTCCAGAAAGGAAATACTAGTAGGGGTGTGCGAATATTCATTACTTTGGTCGAATCAAATGATGTACTGTTCAATTCGGTTTTCGAATCGCATAGTCATTATTCGATTAGACTTTTCTTTGACTGTATTCGATTCGGTGACGAAAGTTATTATTCCAGGACCCCTATCAAATAGACAGCATAGTACAAGTGGCTAGGCTGATTTATTGGGGTAGAAATTACGGCGCGGTCACGGGTTCGGTGGCGCACCCGCTAAATTCCGCGCGAATAGTTTTGGAGATCACGTCATTCGAGTTCCAAAGCCGCAGTGTGGAATGGTAAATGAAGCGGTTGCACAGAACGTTTGCTTTAGGAAATTCACACGCGCTCACCGCTGCTAGCGCTCATCGCGCCAGCGTTATGATTACGATGGCCATCGCAAGCACTCGCGCACAGCCTTGCGCGCAGCCCTCAGCAGTTGTGCATGTTTCGCCGACAGCCGTTTTCGTGACACAGGCGTTCAATACCAAGTCCTCACATTAGCCTATGGCATAAGATCACAGGATCTACACAAGCAGGGACTGCATAAACAAATTATTTGCGAGAAGTACTTCTTATAACAGTCATCAATCTATATAGTGTAAATTGTGCACGTGTTGTCTGCCTTTTTCGCGCTGTCCATGCTTTCATTTATCTCTCTCTCTCTCTCTCAACTTTTGTCTGCTGAAGTCGGAGACTTTCGAGCGCATGTGAGATTGTATTCTGTTGTGCACACTGTTGTGCATGCAATGGCGGAAAACTGCTCGGTCGGCTGCCGTGTCACCACAACAAACAAATTGCAGTCACTACAGTGATTTTCAAGGGTACGATGATCACTCAAAAAAGTAAGTGGGGGTGGGACCACTATGCGAGTGCGATGATTAGGCGGATAAATACGATATATCTTTCAACGAGAAAAGCACCTACTGGAAATCACGTGTTTCAAAACTTCACTGGGCGTCGGAACACATGACATTTGTTTAGTAGCACGCGGCTTGGAATGCAGCAGGTCCCGCACCCATCAGCACTTTTCGCTGCAGTCTGTAAGGCTCGCTCATGGTTTGCTGCTAATCCTATCGTTCCACCGGCGTCGTGTACAATAGTCAAACACAGTACCCTTCCACACACGTCGCACCTCGCCACGTGGGGAAAGCAAGTTTCCCGATATCGTCCTAGGAGCCTGCAAAATAGAGGGGGCGAGGGCAATTTGCAATTCTCCTTGGCACAATGGCCAAACCTGCTAGCAATTTGGCATATATATAGTGGTTCAGATAGAGGGGAAAGGACGCTATTTTCTGCTGCCCAGAAGGGAGCACGGCTCAGAGGCATGCACTCATGATCTACCGTGCACGGCGTTTTCTTTCTTTCTTTCTTTATTTATTTTTCTCCCCGCAGCCACAAGTTAGTGAACTCGTGTACGACTACATTGAAGGCGTGGTTGCAGACACGTGTGCTTGAAGGAAGTGGGGGAGGCGCCGTAACTAGACTGAGCCAAACACTCAAACCTGGAGAAAGAATTCCCTCCGCGTTTTGCCCGCTTTGTAATGTTTAGTGGCGCCACATTTGACAAACGTTGGAACTGACGTGAAACAGCTTGATATTTTTTTGCACAGATGGCACCACCACCAAAAATCGCCTGTGAGATTTATTATTTATTTAAAATCTTCTGTTTCAAGCACTGCTTAGTAAAACTCGTGAGCGCTAGTAATTACATGCCACTGTATGGTTATAGTAATGTGCAACAATTGTTGTGAATTAGCGTTTACATGAAAAAGAATGTCAATTTGCACGGACCTGGTAAGCAGATAAATTAGCTAAATTCACTACTCCCCTGTAGATTCCCTATTTAACATAAGCCAATTTTCTCTTCATAGAAATTGAGATAAGGGCTTGCTGCTTGATTATTGAAAATTTCAGAGTTTCAGCTGGAATAGTTTTGTCCCGTCGCCGGTAATGCGTGACCAAGTATAGTCATAAATTGCCAAATGTAAGTAATTATACCTCACAAACTGTTCATTAGAACACAAAACAACTTTGCATATATGATAAGTACACTGTAGCCTAGAAAACCACTAAATATTGTTGTCCTGAATTTAAAAGGAAAAAAGATATTCATTCATAAACTTTTGTAGTTTTGCCTATTTTTATTGGCGCCTATATAAATTTCTAATTGCTTTACACGCAATTTCTCTTCATAGAAACCTTGTATGACATTTCATTTAAAGACACAGCAAATTTCATTTTGTTATGTTGAACAGTTTAGTCGGAATGGCAGTACAGCGGAGACTAGTACAGCAAAAACGCCGTTTTTTGCTCCCACTGTTTTGACTGCCGTTAGGTGACACTTCAGGCTAGGCAATAATACTAGGTATCATTGGAAAGCGCACAAAGTAAGCTTTCCAACGAAATAAAGTTCACATTTTTCCAATGAGCGCAGGAAGCACAGTGCGTCCGCAAACAATGACTAAAATGCCGAGCGCGTGCCGCCGGAGTGGGACCGCCACCTTAAGTTAGTTATTTGTTAGGTAATTTTTTTCATTTGTTACTTAGCTTTGCCAGATTTCTGTTTCCCTATTTTGCACTGTTTGCTGAAGCATATATTCTTGCCAAGCCCAGCTTGCCACCATTTTATTCTTTTTTCTGGTATTTTACGTGCCAAAACCAGTTCTGATTATGAGGCATGCCGTAGTGGAGGGCTCTGGAATAATTTTGACCACCTGGGGTTCTTTAACGTGCACTACATTGCACCATTTTATTAATTTAGTTACGTGTGGTATCAGTTCATTAGTGAGTTTAGTTAGCTTTGTTTGTTGTTATGGAAATAATTTAGGTAATTAGTTTAGATTTTAATTAGTATAGTTTAGGCGGTTACTAGTGTACTCAGTAAGTTAGATAGGCACCCTTGCACCCAGTGAACCATTAATGTACCATAGATGTCCATAGAACATCATGTTTGAGACATTGCACACGTCCTATAGATATCTATATTTCTCCGAACAACGTTACAAGTACGTACCATGGATAATCTAAGTCCCATCCAGATCACGTTGCTCTAACGTTGAAAGGATGTCGCAGCTGGACATAAGTAACCTCTAATAGATGTTCTTTTTTGGGACACAGGACGTCCATAGAACATCTAGTGGATCTTTCCTGCTGACGCTATAATGAGCTGTATACCTGCGAGTGCCACAGTAGATGTACTATTGAATACAAATGAAATACGAACAGCAGAGTGTGTGGCCAAAACGTAACTAAAAGCACAATGTGTGGCGTCGGCCAGCGATGATTGTACACATGCATGTGGTTTCGATGCAGAGTGCGGGACTGCTTGTCCTAGTGCGTATTACGTCACCTGTATTTTGTTGGAAGCTTGTATTCTCACCGCGCCATTGCAGTGCCATTCCTATCTGTGATTACTTTTAAGGTGGCTAGCACTGTTGTTGCGCATCCAATGCAATACATTTTTCGTGCTATTCAAATTACGATTAGACACTGGCAGCTTTGATGGTGGTAACAAAAGCAAAGCAATGCACGTTAGCAAGCTGGGTGCATGCCAGCTATATCATGCTACAGATGTAGCGATGGTGCTAGTCACCATAACCCAGGTGGGTATGGCACTGCCCGAGGAGAGATGAGAAAACAACTTTCGGACAAAATACGGGTGACATTTATCGCAATAGGGCGAGGAGCACTGCACTCTTCCTTGAGAACTACATCCCCACGCACGTGCACAACGACTGGCCGATGACATACACCGTATACCTTTAGTTATGCTTCGGCCACACGCTTCGCTGTTCGCATTTAATTTGTCCTCGATGGTACATCTGCTGAGGCACACTAATGGCACAGTTACCCCCATTGTCGGCATGTAGCTGGTGACTTTGCTTGAAATGTTTTGTTAACGTGTAAACGTGTGAATGTGAAAATATAAATTGCAACACTTAAGGTGAAATCCTTAGATGGCTCAATGGTAGAAAAATCCGATGTCCAGCGTCGCAGCACCAAAATTCATTGGCACCAAAATTGGGGATTGAACCTTCGACCTTTGGTGTTAATTAGGTCGAAGCGAATTAAGGCACAGTTCATTAAGATAGAGTTAATTGAGGCACTCTAACCCACGGCCTTTGTTGGGAGTTGAAACCACTTGGAGATATGGGCGAACCGGCCACATCTCCAAATTATCTCCAAGTTGGATCCCAATTGACATGGTGAAGGTAGAGTTGAACCCACTACCTTGGGTGTTCATTAGAGCGAAGTTATTTAAGGCAAGTTAATTACGGCAGAGTTAATTAAGGCACTCGAACTCTCGAACTTTGGTGGAAGTCGAACCCACGACTTTTGGTGTTAATTAAGACAAAGTTAAGATACAATTAAGGCACTCAAACCCTCGACCTTTGGTGGGAGTAGAGCCCGCAACCATTGGTGTTAATTATGACGAAGTTAATTAAGGCACAAGTAATTAAGGCACTCGAGCCCACAACTTTGGTAGGAGAAAATAATAGAAGTAACAACGCATGCGAATGACAAATAATTTAATTAATGCTTCGTGAGTGCGCAGGCTTCTGCCTTCATCCTCTTCAGTGTTCGCTAAAGTGACTGTCAACTTTTATATATAGTTCTAGCGCTCATCAAAATGCGAAAACTGTGATGAGAAAACAGTAAATCCGCATTTTGATCATTATGCATCATTACAAATCCTACAATGGATAAATGAAAAATAGTGAGTTCAGTAAGCACTAGGTAAAGCACACCTATGAAACTCACAATGTCATACCAATGTTACTTTTTTATTTATACAACTGATAAAGCTTTATTACAAAAATGATTGGCCCCCAGCCACGCACATGTATGAAATTATTCATTACATGTTCTCGCTGTATACAAACAGGTTAAACGCGGATCAAAAAAAAAACAAAAAAAAAACACGTAATCAAAAACAGATTCTTGAAAATTAAACTTTATTAAAACACAAGTAACGAGTAGGCACAAAATTACTAGTAGGCACAGTGCCACAATTACAATTACAAAGAATAAAACTGATTAGTAAGAGGTAGTATCACATACTAATTAATGACCAAAAGTGCATGGCCTGCTTGCCAGCACCTGCTTCTGGGGCCACCGGATTCAAGATAGAAAGCCAGTACTTTCTAGCTGCATTGAAAAATATATGGTAAAATAAATTCCACGCAAGCAGAATCCAGAGATGGAATGTTCATCTTGATAGGCAACTTGGTCAGGCAGCTTCTCAGATCACAATAGTGCCAATAACATAATGCTGCCAGAGACTTAGAGATAGGCATTGCAAATGAGAAATATCCCTGACACTTGAAGAGGAACGCTGGAAACCAAGCGATACAAACGTGTGCGAAAATTAACCATCAAAACATTGCCTCCAGAACATTCCCGTGAGCGCTTCGCAAGGCGAACAAACGTGCCACAAATAGCAGTCAGAAGCACAGCTCTAAATTTCAGCACGCAACTGTACAGTTCCGCCTAGTATATACGTACTTGGACCATGGTCAACCGCACAAAAGTCGAAAAGACACCAATAAAGCACACGCTGCTCGCGCGCAGAACATTGCTGCGCACTTGCAGTAGAGTGTACTCTACTTGCAGCGAGGCGCGTGTTGCTGAATTGATATCAGTGGCGATGCGAAGTCAAAGCTATTGCGAGTTCAAGCTTCTTTTTTTTTTTCTTTATAAACTGTCGTAATACATCAGCAAGTTAAAGGTTACTTATTTTCAACAATGTACTAATAGATATAACTGAAAAATAAAGCATCTTTGTATGAGAAAGAAAATGACGTGACCGAGACCGAAAGCATAGCGAAAAAATAGCGAAAATATTGGCTTTTGCGCGCGGTGTCCGGCAGCAACGTTACTAGATCTCCAGCAGTGCGTGCAAAGGTCGTGCTAAATTGCAAAATAATTAATTTAATGCTTTTGCTCTCCTAGCTTCCCATTGTTAGGCATTAGAGACCATTTGCTTGTATTTCTGCGGCATAGTGCGTGCATCGACTCATAACGCACAATGTACGATCAATGCACGAGAGCTTTGAATGTGCAAGAGATGTCCAAATCATAAGGACATTAGACGTCCTTTGGATGACCCTTGACTGCCACGTACTAGTCGAACATACTATAGATGTAAACTGGACGTCGTTAAATGTCTTGGATATTTGGTCTTTTGTGGTACATCCAATGGATATTTGTGGTTCACTGGGCAACTGCAAGGGGGGGGGGGGGGGGGGGACTGACACGCAGGCACATGACAAGAGATAGGCATCGTTGGTATCGCGAATCATGATTTCACCACTCTGAGAGAGATGTACAGTGCAAAAACTAAATGCAAGCCGCTAAAAACACCAACGTGGGCCTCTTATGAGTAATTACGTAAAAGCGCGACGTGTAGTCGCTCAGTGGCTGGTTTCTAACGATGGCAGGGTTCGCACAGCCCCTTGAAATCCTTGAATATCCTTGATATTGACAGTATAAGTTCAAGGGCCCTTGAAACTACTTGAATACCCGTGGGCTCCTTGTAATCCTTGAAAATCCCATGGGATTTGTTCCGCTAGACTCTAGCGGAACAAATCCCATGGGATTTTCAAGGATTACAAGGAGCCCACGGGTATTCAAGTAGTTTCAAGGGCCCTTGAACTCAGCATGACTTGCGGAGGTACATCGTTAATTTCCTCTAGCGGCTAGAGGAAATTAACGATGTACCTCCGCAAGTCATGCTGATATTTAAGGCCCTTTCGCTTACGAATGCCCATGAAAACAAGCTGTGTTGACTAAAGGGCAACATCAGGAAGTTTCGGTTTTAAATCTCGCAGCCCCTACGTCGTCTGGCAACTAATATGCATTGGAAATCCAATCCAATGCGAGACATATCGCTCGCTCGGCTTGCGTATAATATACGCTTGCCTAGAATATACTCTAGTGTGCCGTCCACCGAGAGTCTCCAAGGGCTCTATTCTGGACACGCATGGCGCCTGCACGGCCGCCATTATCCGCCATCTTGGCTGTCTCATTGGCTGTCCAGAGGTCACGTGTTTCGAAATTTGTGCCGGGAAACGGAAGTTTTGCAAAATGCAATTTTGCGTTTTCGTCAGAATGACGAAGCGTGACGTGGAGCTGCAAGTTTTATCGACTAATACTTTTTTGTGGTCCTTGGCACCTATATTGCGACTTTAGCGCTTTAAAAAGAAAGTGGACGGTAGCGTGCAGAAGCTCGTGCAATGCATCTGCAATTTCGCGAATATGTGGTGGTGTTCCAAGATAGCCGGCATGTCAGTTGTTGATTGGCTGAAAGAATATCCCGTGAAGAGCGTCACAGGAAGGGCCGTTTCGTAAACGTCAATCTGACGTTGCGTGACGTTGCGCTGGGCCGCCATTGCACAGATTTTCCGCCATAATTTGTGGTGCGACGAGCCGCGCGAATTATGGTAATGAGCGACCATATGCAGTGTCAGTCTAGAGGCATGCGTATCGCCGCATTTTCCCTGTCATTTGGGGCCATGAAAATCTTTTGTTCACAACGCGTGCTCATAGCATTTGAATCGCTCTCGGGTGGTGTTGGCATTTGTGTTTTGAACCATCATTTCTATTAAAAACACGTTTATTTGAAATAATATTGGTGGAAACTAGCAAACTTTCTGTGACATTTCGCACTTTTCACTATTGTGTTTGTATTGTAATCAATATTAATGACTTTTCGCGTCATCAAAGGCTATGACAACGGTGACTTTTTAATTTACAAAAAGAAATGTACGCAAGACGGCGCCTTGAAGTTTCCTCTCGCGGTGCGAGTAAGCAGCGAAGTGCACAAGAGATGGCATTGCCAGCGTTTGCGTCACTCAAGCGGATACCTGTGGCGCGCGCAACGCTATCGATGATATTCGGTCGCTTCTCAGCCAGACGAGTCGGGCTGAGTCACTTGCGGATCACGAGATAGCGATAACGCGGCCTAGAGCGTGCACTGATCATCACTGGCAGGTCGCGTATGTTGTCTCAAGGTAGAAAGCAAGCGCGTGGGCGCCAATATACGATGACTCATTCCGTTTCCCGAGGACACGCATCCTAGCTAATGAAGCAGACGACAGCCAGCGCGCATGCAGACGACGGAAGCGAGAAACGATTTTGATGGAATAATCGTACGCTTTGAGCTAGCTGCTTTATTTTTACTGGGAAGGAAAACTGTTTTGCTTTATCAACCACGCTATGTTCAATGTCTACATTACAGTTTCTTAGGCGAAACGTCAAATTTGCGTCACGTTACGAAAGCAAAACGGGGCCATCAGCGCCATTTTGTAAGCGTCGCGCCTACGTCACGCCTCGAAGAAAATGGCGGAATGTCCAGAATAGCG
This sequence comes from Dermacentor silvarum, assembly GCF_013339745.2. NCBI lineage: Eukaryota > Metazoa > Arthropoda > Arachnida > Ixodida > Ixodidae > Dermacentor > Dermacentor silvarum. The sequence goes on from NC_051162.1 coordinate 141,975,222, forward strand.
GCTCAACGCGGGACGGTGGCGCGGGCTGTGATGCCTGCCGCCGCGGGCCACCAGACGGCGATGCCTGTCGGCACCATGCTAAATCCTGCGGTGTTCGACTCGCGTTCGTTTGCGATGCGTTGATTGCTACGCGTCGATTGCAATGCTTAGTTCATTTCTCGCCTTGCTGCCGCTTTCGTTGCAGTCTTTTCTTATTGTGAGTGGGTTTTTTGCATCTATGTGTGCACTCGTCTGTCTAAAGAAACTTTGAACAGGTCGCGAAACAGCGATTTCCCAGAGACGCGGAAAGAAACGGCTCATCTCATTACCCAGCGCGTCCGCAGACCCCGAACGTATTGCGGATTGGGACAAGAACATAAGAGGCAGATCGCCGGGCAAATGGGGAGACTCGCGTCGTCTCTTGCCTGAAGTCCGCCCATGTCTCAGCATGGTCCGGCACAGTCTCGAAGTGCAGCGCACCAAGCGGCCGGCGGCGGCAGGCATCACACTCGGTGCTACCGCGACACCCGCTCTCGGCATACTAGTATGTGTCTTTTAGGTACTATAGTCGGGCCGTTTGTCGGCCTCGTGCGCGCCATTTCAGTGAAGTTTGCGTTGTGTGTTTACTTTGACAAGATGCCAGGCGGGAAGTGCAAGTTTCAGCCTGTGTGGCTGCAACATACGGACTATCGTCACTGGGTGAGACCGGAACCAAGCGATCCTTATCGAGCAATGTGCGCATTATGTCAGAAGACGGTCGACATTGCAACGATGGGGGAATCTGCCTTGAAGAGCCTCAAGAAAGGCGAAAGGCGACGAAGTTTCCGTCGAACAGCCAAAGAAAAAGAAGCGGAGATAACAGCTCTTGAAAGAGAAATTAATGCGAAAATAGGGCTCCTTTCCTAAGTCATGTGAGGAAATAAAATTACGCTAACACTCCTTGAATTCTGCCTTTTTGCATCCTTGAAATCCTTGAAATGTCCTTGAATTTCCAGCCAAATATTGTGTACGAACCCTGCGATGGAGTAGTCCCAAATGTTTCTTTAAAATTCTGAATTAGGCCACTGTTATAAATGCAAGCGAACCTCTAAATGGAAGAGTGCATTGTAGTTGTTTCGAAGTTCATGTTTAAGGTTTTGAACACTGTACAGAAATGGGGCGGTGATTTGCACGTTGTGCCGACAATGTTCACACGCACGACGTGGTAGTTGCGCAAAAGCGAGCACACTCACCGAAGACGCCCGTGGTGTCCGTCGGGCGTCTGCTCCCATGCCCTCCCACTTGCACCAGCGTCTCGGTGTGTCCATTGCGTGCATTAAATGAAGTTACGGTGGTGGGGTTACGAGGGGGTTTTGTGACCAGAAGAAAAGTATTGAAGGACCCTGCTAAAAGTTACAAATGTGTTCTCTTCTAGATATTCTCGAATATGCTATATCAAATAGTTACCACAACAAGCCAATAGTTTAATTGCTATAGCAGGCAGTCTTTCTATTTAAATTGAAGACAGGCCCCACATGGCATTCGGTCCTTCAGCTCTGTAGTTTTGTGACCAGAATGGAGGCACGAAATACAGTAAATTTTTGCAAGTGGCTCAGGCATTGGTATAAGAATATTGCCACCAGCAGTAGTGGATACAGTGCTAAGAGGCAGGCACAGACAAGAAGAAAGAGGTGAGCTTACTACTCCAGAATGGAGGCACAAAATACAGTAAATTTTTGCAAGTGGCTCGGGCATTGGTATAAGAATATTGCCACCAGCAGTAGTGGATACAGTGCTAAGAGGCAGGCACAGACAAGAAGAAAGAGGTGAGCTTACTACTCCAGAATGGAGGCACAAAATACAGTAAATTTTTGCAAGTGGCTCGGGCATTGGTATAAGAATATTGCCACCAGCAGTAGTGGATACAGTGCTAAGAGGCAGGCACAGACAAGAAGAAAGAGGTGAGCTTACTACTCCAGAATGGAGGCACAAAATACAGTAAATTTTTGCAAGTGGCTCGGGCATTGGTATAAGAATATTGCCACCAGCAGTAGTGGATACAGTGCTAAGAGGCAGGCACAGACAAGAAGAAAGAGGTGAGCTTACTACTCCAGAATGGAGGCACAAAATACAGTAAATTTTTGCAAGTGGCTCAGGCATTGGTATAAGAATATTGCCACCAGCAGTAGTGGATACAGTGCTAAGAGGCAGGCACAGACAAGAAGAAAGAGGTGAGCTTACTACTCCAGAATGGAGGCACAAAATACAGTAAATTTTTGCAAGTGGCTCAGGCATTGGTATAAGAATATTGCCACCAGCAGTAGTGGATACAGTGCTAAGAGGCAGGCACAGACAAGAAGAAAGAGGTGAGCTTACTACTCCAGAATGGAGGCACAAAATACAGTAAATTTTTGCAAGTGGCTCGGGCATTGGTATAAGAATATTGCCACCAGCAGTAGTGGATACAGTGCTAAGAGGCAGGCACAGACAAGAAGAAAGAGGTGAGCTTACTACTCCAGAATGGAGGCACAAAATACAGTAAATTTTTGCAAGTGGCTCAGGCATTGGTATAAGAATATAGCCACCAGCAGTAGTGGATACAGTGCTAAGAGGCAGGCACAGACAAGAAGAAAGAGGTGAGCTTACTACTCCAGAATGGAGGCACAAAATACAGTAAATTTTTGCAAGTGGCTCAGGCATTGGTATAAGAATATTGCCACCAGCAGTAGTGGATACAGTGCTAAGAGGCAGGCACAGACAAGAAGAAAGAGGTGAGCTTACTACTCCAGAATGGAGGCACAAAATACAGTAAATTTTTGCAAGTGGCTCGGGCATTGGTATAAGAATATTGCCACCAGCAGTAGTGGATACAGTGCTAAGAGGCAGGCACAGACAAGAAGAAAGAGGTGAGCTTACTACTCCAGAATGGAGGCACAAAATACAGTAAATTTTTGCAAGTGGCTCGGGCATTGGTATAAGAATATTGCCACCAGCAGTAGTGGATACAGTGCTAAGAGGCAGGCACAGACAAGAAGAAAGAGGTGAGCGTGCTACTCCAGAATGGAGGCACGAAATACAGTAAATTTTTGCAAATGGCTCGGGCATTGGTATAAGAATA
>NC_051162.1:141978397-142052334 GCF_013339745.2 Dermacentor silvarum
CCGATTCTGTCTTTGCGGAAGATGACCAACGACGATGGTAACAAAAGCTCGCTGCTAGCGACGTCCTCCGAAAGCCACGTTTGGTACCGATAATCATATGTACAGAAATCGTGTGCATGATTGCTTTTAAAATGTCAGTCTTATGGTATATGCAACAAAAGTTAGCCAATAACATCGAAAATCAGTCTGTGGGTGAAGGACCCTTGTGCTGTGCCGTTGAACATCATTCGGCAGATCGTTCTGGTCCTGAAGTTTGAACCACCACGCCCCTGGCGGATTCGAAGTGGTAAACCTTGCCTTGTAGATGAAGTTTGTTAAAGCGCACACAAAACCGTGCGTTCTCTTTGCGATTGCTCTTGGCGAACTCACGCAGATTTTTCCGTGCAAACTGAACACTCGGCGAAAAATCTTCTTCACGCCAAACTTTTGGTAACTCTAAGATTTTAAGCTCGTATTAGTTGCGCAGGGCATCTATTTTAGATTTAAAGTTGAGAAACTGAACAATGATTGGACGCTGAAAAACAGGGACGACGCTGGCCAAAGCGGTGTGCCCGTTAAAAATCCCCATCTGTAATTTTGAGGTGATTAGCGAACAGATTCTTGACGATTTGTTCTGTTTCTTTGTAACCTTCGTGATCGCCTTCCGGAAGGCCTTTGATTGTGGTTGTTTCCTCCTTCTTCTATTGCTCATAGCGTCAACCACTTCAACTAACTGTCCACTTGTTTCGCATATATTCGATTTCACTTCATTCACGGATTCAGTGACAGCGCAGAAGTTGTCTTTAAACTTAGACACGCAGATTAAAGTTTTTTTTTCAACAGTGGCAACCCGAGCCATGACATTCTTTTCTAGTGAGCCCATCCTCAGTTCTAGGGCCCCGCCGGATTAGCTTCCACGTCCCCCGCGCAAAGTAAAAGCAAGGTGACGCACGTTGAAAGTAGGAGCAAAGAAGGCCTAGGCAAAAGGCGTTTATTACGGTTAATTTAAAACCAAAATGAGCGTGGCTGAAGCTTCCATATGCAATGCACGCAAAAAATGTGCCGACTCGAGCACGGTAAGTACACAGGTCCACGCCCATTGCTACACAAGGAGCAAAAAGTGCGGGGATTCACAGCCACAAAAATTATAAGCAAATTGTCTGACCAGATACACAGCCTACCTATAACAGGAGAAGGCACAAGTCAAGCATCTGTCACTCGTGGCCTCAAATCCCAGGTGAAGCCCGTCTGTCCGGTATTTATAAGGCTTCTGGTGGCGCTGCAACGATGTGACGTCAGGGGATGCATCACATTCTTCTCCGGTGCGCAGAACTGGCTGGACGAGATTATGGTTCTTTTGTTGACCTGCTGATTCCGGGCGGCAACGAGTACCTTGCGCGGGGCAAGATTATTCGATCTATAACAGGCACAAGTCAAACATCTCTCACTCGTGGCCGAAAATCCCCTTTGAGTGGGGTTGAAGAATAATATGCCGAAGACAGATAGTTTTCAATAGTCTGGCAAGGGAACAACAATTCAGAATCGCTAGTCAACCGCTAGAGTCTGTAAATGTGTACGTTTATCTAGGTCAAATGCTCACATGGGATCCTGATCAAGTTTACAGAAGAATAAAATTGGGTTGGAGGGGATACGGCAGGCATTTCCAAATCCTGAGTGGGAGCTTACCACTGTCGCTGAAAGGAAAAGTGTACAATCACTGCATTCTACCGGTGCTAACACATGGGGCAGAAACTTGGAGGTTAACAAGGAAGCTCGAGAACAAGTGCAAAGAGCGATGGAACGAAAAATGTCAGGGGCAACGTTAAGGGACAGGGAGAGAGCGGTGTGGATCAGAGAACAAACGGGGATAGACGATATTCTAGTTGACATTAAGAGGAAGGAATGGAGCTGGGCAGGCCACGTAATGCATAGGATGGATAACCGGTGGACCATTAGGGCTACAGAATGGATACCAAGAGCAGGGAAGCGCAGTCGAGGACGGCAGAAAACTAGGTGCGGTGATGAAGTTAGGAAATTTGCAGGCGCAAGTTGGAATCAGCTAGCTCAAGACAGGTGTAATTGGAGATCGCAGGGAGAGGCCTTCGTCCTGCAGTGGACGTAAATATAGGCTGATGAAGAAGGAGAAGAAGAAGAAGAAGAAGAAGAAGATGATGATGATGAAGCTGTGGCAGTTCATATGTAAAGGAAGGCCCTTTGTCGTGGTTATTAAAATGTTTAGAATACCATCACAGCGCTTCAAGTAGCCTTGTCTGCCAAAAGGAATCAAAAACTCGTCCATATATCCAAAACATTTAAAAAATTAAAATACTGTCCCGCTAAAAACATTCATCGAGCAGGCGTTGTCTATGTCGATGAAATTCCCCTTACGCGCGACAAGTCCTACATCGGGCAAACCGAGCGCTGTATAAATAAAGGAGCTAGGGTACGCGACCACAATCTAATGGAAGATGGGTAGGCACATTTTCCCACGCACAGCAAGGCCTGCATGGGTGGAACACATTTCCAACAGATCAAGATTCTAGGTAGAAGTAAGAGTAAGGCGACACGTGAGCTTATGGAAGCTTACCATATGAAAAAGAAAAACTCTATTAGTGATACATCAGTTATGCTTTATCAATCAGAGACACAATTGTTCGGTCGCTGGATATCCTAAATTTGTGATTAGCCTGCGTATGCGTGCATCTCTGTTTATTTCTTGGTCAGTGTCCCCAAAATCGATCAGTTAGAAGGGCCGCGCATGCCGTCGTCCATGTTGCTTCCTTTTGTCTTTGTCTTAATTGGCGGCAAAAAAAGTATGTCCTTCAAACACCAACTATAGGCCAACAAGCAGTTGTAATCAGCTTGCTGAATTAATGTGCTTCAGGTACTATACTTCTACGGCGCTGCATGTCCTCTGCTGCTATCTAAGAAACAGCATAAAACATGACTTCTGCGTTCAATCAGTAAATGTACCATAATTCAAGGTAAGCTTGCACATACACGGCAGTCTGTTGAACCGTCAGTGCCAGGCGCTTGTGTTAATGTATACAGACAGCCAAAGGCACATATCATTGGTATATATTGACACGTGCATTCCCTTCCACGCTAAATAGCATGGAAAGAAAACAGTTACCTGCGGGAAGACTCTCAAGGTTTCTTTGCGCTATTCAAAGTGAATTCTCTAACTTAAACCAACATCTGCAGTTCACTGAGTAACCTATTAATGAAACGTAAAACATTACCTCTGACGCCCATATCCAATAGCTGACCAATTACGGAGCCATTGAGAACGAGATGATAGGTACTGGTATACGTCAAGGTGTTGACTAGTGTATAAAGAAAAGCCGTAAACAAGTTGGTGTTCGAGGTGGCTTACGAAATAGAGGATCTCATCTAGAGCACTCACATTCCATTTGCTAGAGGTGCAAAAATATTCAGCGTTTGCACAGATGTCTTTAACCGGTAATGTTATGACGTGGCTAGTACACCTACACTCTAAGAAAAATGCCGGGGAAAATGGGAGTAACTGGGCTGCTAGTCCTAAAAACGGCACATTCGTCCCTCAAAAGACTATCTGCAGGAGTGTGCGGTCGTGTGCAAATTTTCGGGAGTAATTGTTTAGTCCCTGGTCGAACAGAGAGCCACGGCAGGAGGAGCGGCAAAGTTACTCCCCAATCACTTCGCTGTTTTCGTCCATGTCGTGGAGTGGTACACCGAAAACTTTTTTTTTTCTCTTTTTGTCACCTCAATAGCTTTTTTTTTCTTATCAGCATGTAAATGGCTAATTTCGTCAATTTCATCCTTGCGGAGCATCGGAAAAAATGACCGTTACTCCCTTGAGGGACAACGGAAAAAGGAACTGTTAGTCCCCTTGATGGAGTAACCGCATGGGGAGTAACAGTTCATCCCGTCGCAGTTACTTCCCAAAAGGACAAATGGTTGTGGCAGGTCAGTTACTCCCCAAAAGGACTAACCTCGATACCCCATTTCGTCCTTTTTTTTTTCTTAGAGTGTAGGATGTGCACTTATAACTAAAATGCGAACTCTTTAGTTAGCTGTGATGTCATTCATTGCATGTGTAAGAAAAGGATTATAGACTCCGGTAGGTTTGCTTCGTCGACTTTTTTATATGCGACATTGGAACACTAGCTTTGCGAAACTTATGAATACGAAGAGCGCAATAACAATGAGCATTGCGAAGCGTGAGACACCTCGTAATGCAATGAAATACTTTGCTCTACCGCGTGCTCTTAACAATAGAGAGTGTCACACCTGTGGTACTCTTTGTACAAGCTCAGGCGAGCGAGAAACCCGAGGCATCCTGCATAGTGCCCCACATTACATTTGCTCCATGATCACTACACATCACATTTTCTCATAAACAGCACTGCTTGGGCCTCGCTTGCAGTGCAGAGCTTGTAAATGAAACGACATTATATGGCGTTTACTATATACCATAGATAAAAGAGGCAATCCGTTTAAAAAAAAAAAAGCTGCCAAATTAGGCAGGAGGGTATTTTCAGGCATAGAATTGTCAACGAAGAAAAATAAAAAAAATCTAATATTGGCACTTTGGAGAACAGATTGTAGAAATGAACCAAAATCAGTTATTACCTTAACTTAAATTCAGGAGTTTTACTTGCCAAAACTACAATCTGATTATGAGGACTGCCGTTGAGGCGGATTCTGGCATAATGTTCACTACCTGGGGTCCTGTAACGCGAGCCCACATCTAAGTACCACGAACGTTGTTGCATTACGGCCTCATCGAAATGCAACTGCTGTGGCAGGGTTAAAATCAGCGACCTCGGTTTCAGCAGCGCCACGCAATAGCCATTGGGCTAGCACCGCTCATAAAAAATAGAAAACAAAAAGTCAGGAACGGAAAAGCATTGAAAAAACAAAATAAATGCTCTCACAATACAGCAGAATAGCAAATGTGTTTCACAGTCACACACTGTATGCGGAAAGCGCATTTTTTTTATAAGACCGGCGCTTCGACGTCTAGCTCACGGGAGCCGGTCCTCGCTTGGTCAATGACCCGGTTACATCTCGCTCTCCTGCTCCCTTTCTCGGCGTGGATGTTCTCATGCGGACAAAGAGCTTCGCAGTGAGTGTTTCGAACAGCTGGCGTCGGTGGTATAGTGGTTAGCATAGCTGCCTTCCAAGCAGTTGACCCGGGTTCGATTCCCGGCCGACGCACATTTTTTAATTTTTTTTATTTTTATTACGAACATTTATTACATGCCTACTTGAAGCAACCACGGGTCTGGAGAGTGATAATTCACCTTTTATTTACTGTCGGCGTAGCAATGGAATTTGCGGTGCTGCTGTTCATATGGCAACGCCGAGGTGAGAGTATCGAGTGTTTTCATCTGCGCCAGTGAGAATGTGCACTCCTCTCCGATCGCAGCAACAGATCGCGGCAGTGCTTTGACAGCGCAATCGACGCTATTATTTGTCGTTATTGACCATGCACCTTGCTTAACTTTTCGTTATACGCGTGATGTAAATCGTGCACAGAAACATTTATCGATACCTGGCTATGTCGACGTCTCCTGTTTCCCCAACCCCATTACCTCTACTAGGCCAATGGGTCAACCACGCATTAAATTATCGACCATTTCCCATCAGCGCCACCATACCATCATCAGCACAGTCCCACGTGATGTGCAAAAACAGAAAACGAATGTGCATAACACTGGCAGCTTTTAATGCGATTAGCAGTCTTAGAATACGTCACGCATTTCCCGGTGTCGGTCTGTTTTCCCGCTAATTTGGGTTATTGGGTAGTCTATGGTCTAATAAATAAAGCATCGGACTGCCGTGCTTACGTAACCTGGTTCGAAACCAATCGTTAGACCAACTGAGGTCGCTGTGTATGTGACACAGCGCATGCGCCGCTCTTCCATGAGCCATTTTGACGCCAAATTAGGTGACGGGGTGCATGCCACTTGGTATGTGCCCGCCCTTCAATGAACATCTTTGACGCCAACTTGGACCAATGTTGGGTACGAGCCACTGGGTGGTCTAATCTAATTAACGTCCACACTCATCGTGAGATGGGTTCTGCCAGAATGTCTTTCTCTAACCATTTTCCCACCAACATGGGTCCGTCCCTCAGTAGTCCATGGTCTAAAGGTTAGAGTGTATGGCTGCTGTGGTGTGCACCTTTCCTGTTATCTGTTCCTGTTCCTTTCTTTTTTTTTCTCTCTCTCTCTCTTTGCTCTCTTTCCAACCCCTATTTAGGCCACCGCACTGCAAGGTAGTAAACCGGAAACTCGCACCCGGTTAACTTTCCTGCCTTTCCTCTCTCTCTGCTGCCTGAACCGAGTGCAAACCCAACCGTCAGGCCCACTTTGGTTGCTAGTCACTTTGGGCATGTGCCACTGGTTATGTGCCTGTCTTTCCCATGAACTTCTTTCACCTTCAACTTGGTTCACTGGGTAAATTCCCCTGGATATGTGCCGCTCCTTCGTGAACCTATTTGACGCCAACTTTGGTCCCTTTAGTATGTGCCCCTCTTCAATGAACCGCTTTGACACCAACCCTGCGTTTGTGCCAGTGAGTATGTCTACCCCTGTCAATGTAAGTGCGCGAGGTGCCTCGCAGCGGCCACCCAAGCTGGGACGGGTCAAGCTTGGGTCACTGAGTATGGGCCACTCCACACGTGCTCTCTCCAAATAAAACAAATACATTTAAAATCGTGCTGGACAAGGCGTTATCCTGTGCTGTGCAGTCGGCTCGAGCACGGGTGAATTGAACCCACGGTATGTATATTCAGACACCAGCTATCATTTGTCAATATGTAATTATCACGCGCACGAAAAAACCATCACAATTTCTGACAAGGACTAAGCTTTTCCATCCGTAAGACAAGTGGTCGAAATGGACTGGGATTTATCGAGGCAAGGAGCTTGGCTTGTCAGGCAAAGAACTAAAAGAGGTATATAACCGAGGCGAGATATACAGGAGATCGCTACGGGGTGGAACGACTCTGTAGAGACTAGATGTCGTCTTGCAGAGCACGCGGCTGGAACAGTCGAAACCGTTAGAGAACGCGGGGACAACAGCTGTGAAGACAGGCATACAAGATAGCCACCAGCCGGGATGGCCAAGAAGCCCATGCGGGCGACGCATGTCTATCGGCGATCGTCCGGTATACCGTCAGTCCTGAGAATCATCATCGTTCGCAGTACTGCAGTGCATCGTGCGTGAGCAATACAGACTGACCATTATTTGGAAGCAAGGCTTATCAAACTAGCACGTAGTAAGCAGGTATTCGAGCTGCTGCACCTGAGCTGACTTCGTCTGGCACAGATGTGCTGTGCTAGACGCGGTCATGGCGGCCCCACAAGGTCGTGCTGTACAAGGCGTTCCTGCCTGCTGCCGTTGCTGCTCCTGAGCAGCGTGTCCAAATGGAAGTGCGGCAGAGCAGCCTAGCTGCACACCTAGACGCTCGCTACCTCTGTAATGATGAAAACGACGCATCATGCGCACTTTGTCCCAAACATCACAACCCCTTAATACACCTCTGCGTCAACTTGGGTCACTGAGTATGGGCCACTCCACATGTGCTCCTCCAAATAAAACAAATACATTTAAAATTTATCCTGTGCTGTGCAGAATTGAACCCACGGTATGTATATTCAGACAATCATTTGTCAATATGTAATTACGCGACGAAAAGACACTTGACAATATATTTACGAGATATATATATACAACGGGCAGAAGACAGGCATACAAGATGAAGCCCATGCGGGCGACTATCGGCGATCGTCGTCAGTCCTGTCATCATCGTTCGCTACTGCAGTGCATCGTAGCAATACAGACACACACGTGGTATTCGTGGACTTCATGGCGGCCCCACAAGGTGGCATAGCGTGTCCAAATGGAAGTGCGGCAGAGCAGCCTAGCTGCATAGACGCCTCGAATGTGACGCATTTTGGCGGTGGCTACATGTTGTTTCGCCATATTGCTTGAATGCTAACCCCATTAGCGTCGACACATCGTGAGATGCGTTCGGCCGGAATTTTTTTTAGCCTAGAAAGCAAGCACATGTATTCATATTTGAGTATCATATCGTAAAATTGGAGCTTATTGTGTCAGCGTTTGGGACCACTGAGGTCGGATCTTAGCAGACTGCCTGGCACTTCAGCAAGAAGACTACTTGATGTCCTCTGGACACATTCTCTCACCCCAGCATCCTTCTAATCTCATACTGAGATTTGAGTGCTCACCAAGGAAACATAAGTGCTCGTAAATAATCAGTAGACGTCCACTGCACCTCATCGCAAAGTTCTCTTCTCACCGGTGATTTAAAAGCTTGCCTGAAGGGCTGTTCCATTCTTGAGGACCGGTTGCATACTTGTGCACTTCTAATAGAATACTGTAATGCATGTGCATTATTTGGTATAGTTAAACTGGCCTATACTTTGCAATGCTTAAACGCCAACAGTTGAGCAATTTTGGACAGCGAGGTAGTCTAGTCTCGTATAGTTTACATGCGTAACATCGTGTATAAAAATGTTTTATTGAAAGGAGATTGGATTGGACACGAAAAGCTCGCAAATGTGCACTTTTCTGATAACGAAACTGAACTAAAGGAAGGAAAATCAGCGCTATTACCATTTCCCGGAAATGACGCTGCTCACCTGCGTGGCCATCAAAATTCGGCGGTGCCCGCAGTGCGCTAAACATCTCGGAGGCAATGTGCTGGGACTTTCACCCCATCTGCTTACCACCATGTGAGCGCCTCGTCTCCTGAGATCCATTCAAAGCTATTTAACTGCGGGTAACAAAGTTAGTCAGAATTAGACACCGTCCTAATCAGTAGAATACATTTATTCTTATCGTTGCGGTGAATCGTCGACTGTTAACGCAATAGTCGAGAGCGGGTGCAGGAGAATGCATGGATTGCAAAGACAACGAATGAATGGCCTCTGAGATCCGGCGGCGCGCGATAGCGTGCAGCGTAACACCAGACTGGCCGTTGGTGTAACTGACGCCGCATGCCACCGCGCCCTCTCTACCTATTGCATGATGTATTCTCTGTCTGTGCCTGACAGTGTGTTCTCTGTCTCTGCCTGCCTGCCTGCCTGCCTGGCTGCCTGCATGTCTGCCTGTGCGCCATCTTAGCCACGGGACAACAACACCCACGTGCTTTGTCAAGCCAGTTCTGACTGACGCACGCCAAGAAGCAGGGCTATTGTCGTTGGGATAGCGTCGCCAAGCTTCCTTCGTGATACCAAAAAAGCCTTTCACCTGCTTTGTAGCAAGCTTCAGGAATTTAAACACACAGTGACATATTATGATGCGGAGCTTTATTGCAGATAGCAGTCAGGTGATATCGACGACGTAAGCTGTGTTGGTTCGTGGCGTAGTGTTCAGAGGGCGTCTCATAGCTTCCACATAAGAAGGCAGCTCCTCCTGCTGGAACGAACAATGAACACAACGAATTCGTAGCATTAGAATCATGAAACGGTTCTCCATACATGCATGAAGGATGTAGCAGAAATAAATGAAATTCTTCACCGACGTGTGCTGATCTAACAAGTGACATATCAATAACAGGAAAGCTGCACTGGCGACTTCTCACACCCTTGGCAAGTATTTGTGCTATGTTTGCTGTTTCAGTCCAAGGCTGGCTATTAAAGTGATGGCTCCCCCGCAGGTTGCCTCGCAGTACCAATGTGTTAGCTTTCAAAGCCGCAGCTGTGCGAAGTCTAATCGGGCCTCCAAAATGAAGCCGGTATAACTCCTCGTGAGAAGCAAAAATTACGGATTACTGGATAAAAAAACATCACCAGCCCTTCCTCTGTCCGAGAAAATGGGGGTAAGCGAAGCTTGTCGTGTGTGCACCTAACCTACTACTTTTGCTTCCCTTTCCTTTTACTTTTCCTTGCCGTTTGTGCAACTTTCGAGCATCGGCTACGGAAGCCGTCACGGTCAGGTCGGCACGTCTATGGGTATGTCGACAACGGTGGACCATGTCCGCCGTTGTCCCTTGCGTTCGATGTCTCGAGTTTGCTCGGCGGCGTGGTTAGCAGCATTCGCTCGCAAATGCCGCTTGCGATTCTTCAAAATTAAATTGCTTCAAAATTAAATCTGTCCATCATGGTATGAGAATGAATGGCTCATACCACCGTAAACACGGCCTCCCCACTACGACGACAGAACAGAAGTGAAATTCTACGCTGGAACGATGAGCGGCAACGGAGCCAGCTGTGGAAGAAGTCGGCGGCGCTCGAGCCAATGCTGATGATGATAGTTTTCCACGTACACCGCGTAAACTGACCCCGACTTAAGTGAGCCTATATAAGGCTTAGCTTAAAATCGCGCATGAAAGCTGCTGTGTATTTCAACAGGATATATGCAAGGATACGTTTCTTTTGTAATTGCTGATCACTAAACGTCACAAAGCACATTCGGGGCTACGACACACGTTGCATTGCGTTTACATTTGATGTCAACGACGCCGTCCTTCACGGCCAAGCGAAAACCATCGTGGTACCCCCAGCTTCTCTGTGAAAGAAAAGACATATAGGCGCAGTGTGTTAGACGCTACAATTAAGAGTAACCTACTTTCTTAATGCTTTCTTTAAAGGGGTGGTCTATAGAGTGTTCTTGGTGCATTCCAACTGTAGCGCAACAATGTATTGTTTGTTAAATCGATATGTATTGAAGTTATATGTGTACTCGATTACCTTGACCATAGATGCGGTATATCTGCTTCATTATCTCTACTGAAGTTAGCCTATATTGGACCATCTGGGGTTCTTTAACGTGCTCCTAAAGCTAAGTACACGCGTGTTTTCGCATTTCACCCCCATCGAAATGCGGCCGCCGTGGCCGGGATCCGATCCCGCGACCTCGCGCTTAGCAGCTCTACACCATAGCCACTATGCAACCACGACGGGTAACGAAGTCACCTTGTCCAAACGTTCCCCCTAGATACACTTTTCTTTATTTTAACTTATTTAAGATATAATGCAGTGCGAGGACCACACTGGGGGGCGAGCAAGATGCAAAAGAACATTGTACAAAATAGAACTCAGACATATGAAAAAAAATGTATTACCCTACCGAAAACAAAACTTTGGTAAGAGGTTAAAATACAGCATCAATATAAACGAAAATAAATCAACAACACATTTTCAAACACTTTCACATCATATAGCTTTAGCAGACTTGCAGGCAACGCGTTCTATTGTGCTATAGTGCGAGAGAAATACGAATGCTAGAAAGGACCATCGTGCTATTTGAAGAATATCAGCGTGCCACATCGGCCGTGATAGACGGGGCGTAACTATGAGTTTGCACTCATATATATTGATTAGAGAGCAACAGAAAAAAAACTTTAGCGACAACTCTCCACTTATCTAAAGACAAATGTTGTCAGTTATGAGCTGAGTTGGCGAATTCTGGTGACAATAGGAGTTAAAGATGAAACGAACTGCCTTTCTGTGAATCATTTCAAGTTTGCAAATATATCTCTTTCTTTAAGTACGAATGCCAAGCTGTGCTCGCGTATTCCAGTTAAGGCCTCCCGAGTGTATTATACGCCAGCATTTTTATATAGTCACTTGTTCGATTAGCATCCCTCGTTCGATTACAATTGAGCATTTCTTGGAACAAAATACCATTGCTATTAAGCGAAGGTGAGTATTCATCGATATAGTAATGTGCCTAAATCTGTATGCTTCATTTTCATTGAACAGAGCACCGATATCAAAGAGGACTCTCGATTACCATAACAGTAACGCGATTATTCGAAAGAACCGGCGCAAAGCAGCTCGCGCCGCACTGGCTATACTGAGTGAAAAACCACAGCACCTGCTGTCGTTGGACGTCGGTGTAGGCAGGCGGCCTTTCCAACTGGACCCGGGGCCCCGGCTCAGGTGTCGCCGTTGATGACGCGAATGCGATGCTTTCCTCGTTGTCCGACCGACCTAGGAAAGCCCTGTGCGTGCCATAACGTTTGCAAAAATGTAGAAAGCCTATTAGCAAAGAAAGGACCATCCTTCTTAGGATGTGCACGCGGAGATACCTCAGAATAATCGAGAAATTGACAAGTTGGTACATTTTTGGAAGGCTATAAACAGCGCACAATGAACGAATGACAGCCGAGATACCTGTGGCATGGTGAAGGATTTCGCGAGCTTGAACAGGTGGCTTCTCATGCATTCTGTGGATTTCCTTTCCTGTGTCTATTTTTTAAATTAACCCCCAATTACATTTCGAGTACCATGGGACTTTCTTCGGCAACACATTTTTCATCATCCCGTTTTCGCTATTGTTTTTCCTAAAGGAGTGCACAACGTGACACTTTTGACTGTTCTTTTGAAAACAAGGCCTTGTTAGCAGACTTCAGACGGGTTTGGTGTATCTGGGATCTGGCCACCTTGTAACTACTTCCAGAAAAAAAATGGTCGAATAGGTGATTTGTAGATGTATAACATCTGCAATAGATCCATTGTGTTATAGATCCATCCGATGGATCTATAACATGAAAATGGTACAAAATGATACTTCTCCCCGCCTGAAACACGTAGCAATAGTCAGCAACTAAAGTTATAACCAAAACGCAGTAAACGGGGTGGAATGTGAGTGCCTGTATAGTTCTCATACTCTGCCAATGCCGCCACCAAGTGCTATCTAACCTAACTGCCCCGCCCTTCGCCAGATGGAGGGAAATGCCCGAGTTTGGTAAGATTAGTAAGAGGCGATTGTAGGTTTCATGGCAGAAAAGTAGTGAGACCATAAACAACGGAGGCGTAGAAATACAAAGTTCCCATCAGTGGTTCATAACGTTCGATGCTGGGAATTTATTTTGTGTTGTTTTTTTTTCTCTCAAAAAGATACGTATTACATTAGGCAAATTAAGAACAAGAGCTTGGTTGTGAAATCCACCATCCCGTTTCAAAGGGGTCGCTCACAGCATCCATCGATCCATGGTAAAAGCTCCAGAGACATTAAAGTTCGAGATTGAAGAGAATTGGGTCGGATGAGCCGGGAAAGCGGAAAGCCACAGTCCGCGCGAGCGCGTCGCCCGAACCTTGGGCTTCTGTCTGGAAGAAGTTGTAAACACTCGGGGTTAATGGTTCTATGCCTCGCGGTAGCGCGAAAGAGCAATATGAAAACCGACACGATGGATCTATTGCAAAGTCTCAAACGCTTAAAAAAGAAAGTGTGAGCCAATTATTGGCGCTAAATAAGGCAAGGTCGACGTAACTGCACGTGATATGCGATACGAATAAGACACATAATGCACAATGAACATGAAAAGGAGACAGAATCGGGACATGTAATCAACATTTATTCACCGAATAATTTGAACCACCATGATCGTCAGCCTTGTTTTCTTTAGCGACTACATTTTATTTACCCTTTCTTTATTTACGGTAAACGAAGTTCTCCTAAATGAATACTAGCAAGCCTCATAGCATCCGAAATAAATTACTACACGTAATGTCTTTTTCCGCAAACCAGTTTCGGTTTCGTTTCCCATGATATATATATATATATATATGCGTGTGTGTGTGTTTGTGTGCGTGTTTGACGTCACTACACAGGTGGTGGCACGTCATAAATCACGTGGTGGTTTATGACGTCACGGCATATACGGCTCCTTGGGAAACGAAACCGAAATTGGTTCGTCGAAACGCTTTCAATAATAAGGGTGTTCTGAGGTTTGCAGTATTCTTCTAATTATTATGACTATATCATATAACATCCGCCTTTATTGGCATTAAATCCTAACGAGACAGAGAGGGAGAAAACAGCAAAATATAGAGATAAGTTGAGGCCAACTACTCTAAACAGTTACATTGCACGGGGCTAATTAAAATAAGAGGCACAAAATTACGTTTTTCATGTGATAACGACGAAATATTCGAGGTAAGAAAATCACTGAGATCGAGTTTGATGGGCTAGGAAGAAGCGCAGGGAAGACGACGACCCAAGAAACCTAAAAAAAATTGGAGGACGCTTTAAGAGTGCAACGTTGCAACGTGATAGGATTCAAAGATCTCTGAATGCTTGTCAGGCGTTCCTGCAACTGCAGCTTTCTTTTTCTCCACCTTCGCCTCTGCACGCCACAACCACTTTACGCTGCCGAGGAGGCGAGCGCCATCTGGATGGCGTTTTCGCAAGTAACCTACCCGAGCACGCCGCTGTTGTTATGGTAGAAATGCTGGAAAAGCGGTACGTGTTTGAGCTTTCTCGTAACAGAATTATGTTTTCTCGTACACTCAAATTACAGTCCGAGGCTATCATGTCTGTAGGTTGTAGTTAAGTCGTAATTTATGATTTTTTGACGGATTTTATTTTGAGAAATTCAATTTTGTTCACTAACGCCTTGCGCCACACGGAGGGCCTCCTGTGTGGTCGGGGTAGTTGGGGATTAATTTCTCCGCCATCGACGGCGATGCTTACGTCAGCGCCGATGCCGGATTTTCTGCGACATGGGACGCTTAACGCCATCGCGTTAGAACAGACATCGCGAGCGCCGAGAAAATTGTTGACACCTAATCAAACAGGCGCCAAGGCAGAACCTTACGCACTCCTTCCAAGCATGGCCCTTACTTCACCTTAAGGCTTGCAGCACCTATGTAGTAACCTAACAGTCGGAAGTGGTCGGAAGCTTGCGCCTCAGACCGCGTTTATAAATTTTGCAATTTGTCATTTGCAGCAAAAGCACCGACCTTCCTGCACGGTGTCAAATCGTGTGGCTCACAGGCTTGCCTGGTCTTTAGCAGGTAAAGAACGAGGTCATGGAGGGCATGATTTTCTCCATTTTTCTCTCGTTTATTATTTTCTTTCTACAAAGTCGTTCATATCGCTAGAGAAGCCTTGAAGTTGACTGACACTCAGGAACACATATTGATGGTATAGTTGGGGTTCTATGGCATTGAACTTAACTAATTGCCATATCCTCTACAGGCGCTGGGCGCAGCACGCCAAGATAGTCGGCGAAAAGCAAACAAACCGACGAATATAATTATGTTTAAACTGTGCCACAAATATCTTAAAGCAATTCTGAATCGATATGCAGAGCAAGTTTGAATAAAACATGTAAGGTATTTTAGTAAACCGAGTTGGAAAGTTAAGTTCTGGGTGTTGGCTGTCGGTAGCAGCTTGTCGTCATGCATGTGGGCTCACGCGTATTTCATTGTGTCTTTATAGTGCTTTGCATCCGGCATATATTTCATATATCTAATCTCAAGTGGCTGGGTGGTTGCCCCTTTTGAAGTATACTAGACATCATATCGTTGATGCTGTCATATCAGACGTCCCTGCTGAGCGTTCTCGCATGCAGTCCATACTTCGTAAACTTGACAACACTCGGTGAAGAAAGGAAAATTCCTAATCCGTTTCGTAGTTAACTATAGTTTGCCATTTTCTTTTAAATGCATGCCATCAGTGTGTTCTCAATACTGATCTAAAGGGCTGACACTTGGGTAACCCTTCCAGGCGCTGTGAGTAGAATTACACGCGCCAAGATAACGCATCAAAGCAAGAGCACTGAAGGAAATAATGATATTTAAAACGTGTGGCATACATCATCTTCATCATCAGCCTATATTATGTCCACTGCTGGACGAACGCCTCTCCCTGCGATCTCTAATTACCCCTCTCTAGCGCTAGCTGATTCCAACTTGCGCCTGCAAATTTCCTAACTTCATCTCCCCACCTAGTTTGCTGCCGTCCTCGACATGCGCTTCCCATCTTTGGTATCCATTCTGTAACCCTAATGGTCCACCGGTTATCCATCCTACGCATTACATGGCCTGTCCCGCTCCACTTTTTCCGCTTAATGTCAACTAGAATATCGGCTTTCTCCGTTTGTTCTCTGATCCACACCGCTCTTTTCTTGTCTCTTAAGGTTAGGCCTAACATTTTTCGTTCCATCGCTCTTTGGGCGGTGTTTAACTTGTTGTCGAGCTCCTTTGTTAACCTCCGAGTTTCTGCCCCATATGTTATCACCGGTAGAATGCCAATGATTTTACACTTTTCTTTTCAACGAAAGTGGTAAGCTCCCAGTCAGGATTTGGCAATGCCTGCTGTATGCACTCCAACCCAATTTTATTCTGTAAATTTCTTTCTCATGCTCAGGGTCTCCTGTGAGCAATTGACCTAGATAAACGTACTCCTTTACAGAGTCTAGACGCTGACTAGCAATCCTAGATCCATAGAGGTAATCAAGATCATAGAGGTAATCCAAAGAGGCGATTCATAGAGGTAATCAATGAAACCATAACTAGGTTATTCTCAGAAGCAGCAATTGAAGTGAGAGGTAAGGCACCAAGGCAACCAGTAGGTAAGCTCTCCCAAATAACAAAGGACCTAATAAAGAAACGGCAAAACATGAAAGTGTCAACTGATCAACAAGAAGAAAGTAAGGGATATCCGAAATTATAACATGGAAAAGATTGAGGAAGCAATAAATTATGGACGCAGCATGAAATCAGTGAGAAGAAAAGTAGGCAATGGACAAGGCAATTTGTATGCACTGAAATGTAAGCAGGGTAATATCATCAGCAATTTCGATGACATAGTAAAAGCAGCGGAGAGAGAGAGAGAGAGAGAAATAACTTTATTTAGGAAAAATAGGGTTAAGGGGGCCGGAGGGTGGGTCCTTAGTCCAGGACTCCAGTGGCTACCGCCACGCGCCGTGCCTGGTCGAGGAGGCTCAATTGAGTCTCCAGGTCAGTCCGGGCGAGGATGGCAGCCCAAGGCTCCCTAAAGGAATTTTGTGCTAAACGGGGTGAATTTGAATTTTGAGGTCGTGATTGGCACTCCCATGTCACATGGGGCAAGGATGGCCTCCCCCCCCCACACACACACACCAGGGGCATTGCCTGGGATATCTGGTTGGTCAGATGGCATGCCATCGCCCCAGATGTGGGTAGGTGTTTGTCTGGATTTTTCTGTATAGCCGAACCTCCTCCACTGTTAATTGCGGGTTTTGTGCGGCGAGTTCTTGGCGAGAACGACGTTGATGTTCTAAGACATCGCATGCTAGTATTTCATTGTTGTTTCCGATTGGGGTGTCATTCCTTGCTCCGATTGAAGTCTCGCGAGCAAGAGCGTCTGCCCCTGTGTTACCAGTGACACCAACATGCCCCGGACACCATACAATGTGATGTTCTTGTCTTAGTCGATCGCCCAAGATGTTAAGGGCGATCCTAGGGATTCTTCCGTGGAGGAAGAGTCGGCAGGCCGCCTGTGAGTCCGTAAGGACGTAGGCGGGCCTGTCTTCTCCCTCCCGTGTCTTTATTGCCAGGGCCACTGCAGCCGCCTCCGCTGTGCTGGTGCAGGCTGTGCGGACTGAAGCTGTTATGGTTCTTGGAATACCGAAGGGTCCCGAAGCAGCCACGATAACGTGTCCCTTAATGTTCCGTGCTGCGTCTGTGTATATTGTGTCGGGGTTATTGCCGAATCGTTTTTCTAATTGTTTGGTTGGGGCATTACGCCTGCCTGCATGATATTTTGGGTTCATTTTTGGGGGGATGGGGGAGATGTTTAGTTTTTCTCGCATCTCCCTCGATATGTCCACTAGATCGCTGCTGCAGTATTGTGGGTTGATAGGGTATCCAAGCTCTTCTAGGACCCTCCTGCCCGCTGTAACATATTAAGGCGTTCTCGTTGTGTGACCATTGTCATTGCTTTGAGTTCTTCAAATGTGTTGTACACCCCAAGAGCCTCGAGTCTCTCCGTGGATGTCCCTAGTGGTAGACGCACGGCGGCCTTATACGCCGTGCGTATTAGGATGTCTGCCTGCTCTGCCTCCTTACGGTTAAACTCGTGATACGGGAGGCTGTAGGTAATTCTGCTTATTGCAAAAGCTTGAACTAGTCGTAATGCGTCTTATTCGCTTAGTCCTCTCCCGTTCCGCGGAATTCTTCCTATCATTGGCGTGATTTGTTTTACTGAATTCTTTAGAGTGTTTAGGGTAGGGTCTGCTCTAGTATGGTGTTGTATCCACAGCCCCAAAATCCTCACTTTTTGTGATTATTTAAGTGTCGAGTCTCCAAGCTTCAGTTCAGCTTTTTCAGTTTTGTTGTAATATTCTCCGTGTACCGTAATGCATTCTGATTTTTCAGGAGCACATTTCATTCCGTTCTCTATGTTTCGTGCACTATGTTTATGGCGTTTTGAAGAACTTGTTCTTTTGTTCCGATTGAGCCTTTTGTCGCCCAAAGAGTAATGTCATCTGCATAAAGGGCAAAATACTGACTTGGACACTTTTCCAGCCTATGGGCTAGATTATTCATCCCCAAGTTGAACAGTAGGGGTGAGAGGATGGCACCTTGTGGTGTGCCCCTATTTGGCATATTGAAACAGCCGGATCGGGAAATCTTTTTGCGCGCACAATCAACACTGGCACAGTGAAGGGGGGGGGGGACACACAAGCGCTCGTGTGTCCCCCCCTTCACTGTGTCCGTGTCGATTGTGCGCGCAAAAATATTTCACTATGAATTCATACCAACTCGCCCAACTATCAGTTCTGGAGCCGGATCGGGTTTCTCCTATGCCGATAGTGGCAGTTATATTCCCCAAGAAAGATTTGATATAATTGTAAGTCTTTTCACCGCACGATACCGCGATGGTATCGAATGCGCTTTTGAGGTCTAGGGCCGCTAGTAAATGTTCACTTCCTGTTGGAATGTGGCTCAGTACCTCTTCCTTCAGTCTTAGGAATACATCTTGTGTCGATAAGTGTGGCCTGAAGCCATACATATAGTTTGACAAGAGGTTATTGTCTTCTACTTAGTTTCTAAGTCTTGTGTGAATGACTCGCTCAAAAAGCTTTCCCTGGCAAGACGTGAGTGAGATTGGCCTGAGGTTTTGTATGTTACGAGCCTTGCCGGGTTTAGGTATCAAAATTATTTCTGCCTCTTTCCACTGTTCTGGAATTTTCCCGGTTGGCCATACCTCTCTGTTGAAGTATTCAGTTAGTTTCTTAATTTGTTCATAATTTATATTCCGTAACATTGCCTTAGTTAACCGATCCTTCCCAGGCACTGTATTTTTCTTAGCTGCCTGGGTTGCTGCGAAAAGCTCTGCTCCCGTTATGGGGGCGTCCAAAATTTCGTTCCAGGGCCCATGGTATGCTTTCGAGTATGACTGAATAATTGGTTCCCCTATGTATCTTTCTTTCAGTTTTGCTATGAGTTTGCCTTCTGTGCCCTGGAATTCTCCCACTATGGTTGCAAGGGCGCGTGATGATTCTGATTTTGTTGCTGCTGGGTCTAACATACTTCTAAGTATGTTCCAGGTTTTCTTTGTGGCGAGGTTTCCTCTTAGGGAATCACTGAGCTGCAGCCAATTTTCTGTTTCTAGTTTCTGCGCGTAATCATTTGCTTCGTGTGCAATTACCTCTATTCTTGCTCTGAGTTTTCTGTTAAGCCTTTGACGCTTCCAGCGTTTTGTGAGGCCTCTTCGGCAGCCCCATAAGTGTAATAAATGTGGGTCTACAGCGGGGTCTTCCACCGTCCGAGTGATGCTCTTTGAGTTAGTCGAGTGTGTTGTTCGCATGTCTTCCGACCACAGGTTGATATCTTCTATCTGCCCTTCTGCAAAGAGATACTTTCTAAATTTTTCCCAATCGGTTATGTTGGTTGTTCCAAGCTGTCTATGGATTTTTGGTGACGAGGTTGATTGACTGACAATATAATGGTCACTGCCTAGTGTTTCATCTAGGTTCTTCCAAGACGCTGCCTCTATGTTTTGGTAAACGTCACATTGGGGTTAGTGTCTAAACTCACACTGTTCCCCAGTCTAGTAGGCGCTAGCGGCAGCGTTTCTAGTTTTAGGTCGAACTTGTCCGCGACCTGCACCAGCCGGGTGCCCTTTGCCGAATCCCTTACGTATTTACCAATTGTTAATTCAATTATGTTCTCAAAATCGGTGCCTTTTTCTTGGGGGGGGGGGGCTGTATATATTAACAATGAGAAATTTAGGTTTCCCCCTTTTTTCCTGTGAATTTCAATAATTTGGGGATGAGTTGAGCCTTCAAGGGGATCATGAATACTAGTTGCAATGTTCTTTCTCACCAACGTCGCTACTTTCGAATGCTTGGGGTCCTGATATGTATAGTAATCCCGTAGCTTTACCAGCTAATTTCCTACCTCTTAGAGGCAGATTATAACTGGCCGGGTTAACGATGTATTAATGCATTGTTGTAGGGCTGCTGCCCTCTTTTGGTGGGTGCGGCAGTTACAGTGCCAAATTTCGATGTTTTCTTGCAATACCCGTGATGCCATGTGGGGTCGATAATTCATTATCGGAGGAGTCGGAGACTACTACATTTTTCGTTTTTCGTGGTTGTGGAGTCCCGGGATTATCCCCGGCTCTTTTCCTTTTCATTTGCCGTAGATTGTTGATGGATTCGTCCACGTAAGTTTTAAGATTTTGAAATTCATTGAACATCTGTTGTTGGAAGTGTTGTACTCCCTGCAGCTGTTGAACTAATTGTTACAACTTTTGCTCTGTTGAAATTGTTTTAGGCTCTGCTGTGTTACTCTCCGCGCCGCCCGTTGTGGAAGAGTTCGTGATTGCTGTTTTGCCTAATAGTTGTTTAAGAGACGCGCTCTCCTTTTTGAGCTCAGACAAGCTCTCTTTGAATGCGCGGTTTTCCGCTATCACTCTTTGGTATGCTATATTGGATGCAGCAGAAGAATTCTATACTGAGCTGTACAGTACCCAGAGCAGCCAAGCTACTTTCATTCGAAGTAGTGATGAACAGGATACAGAGGCCTGTGGAGTCCCGAACCGGCCGGGCGCATTCTTTGATTGTTTCCCACCGAGGCAGGCCCTTTCATGAGCATCGCCCAGACGGCGACAGTGCCAGACACCGACGAGGCGGGCAAACACGCGCCCAAACTCAGCAGTGCGCATTCTTTGGGTGCTTCCCCCGATTCCACCCCCTTCATCAGCGGCCGCCTACCTGGCGACGCGGCCAGACACCGGCAGTGACGTTCGGACAAAGAAGCTCACTTAGAAGCGACCGACCACAACCGCCATCCTTCGTTAGAAGCGGGGATTAGCGTGAAGGCCATTCTCCCGACCCTGGCAAGATGACCGGTGGAGGGCAAGAAACTAAGTCACCGACTTTCGCGGAAGGAGTGCCAACCCCCAGTTTCCGGATTGCCTCGTCCTTGCTTCGAAGATGAAACATTAGAGGCGGAGTTCGGGGAACAATACGACCCCTCTGATTGGTCGCATCAAGGTCATCTGATTCCCTAGTCGGGTCAACTAGGGAAGACCGATGTTTTATAAGGAGACACCTTGAGTGCAGTGGGGTGTCCTGACGTGTTCTGATATGTGCTCAGACACGTAGTGAGCTGAGACTTTCAAAATGCTCTCCCGTAGAGGGGGCTTCCAAATTTGGAGCCACTGTAAATATGTAGAATAAACCCTTTTTTTCTATCGCTCTTACTACCGGACGTACTCATCCCTTTGGCTGAAGGATCACCGGCCTAAACGCTACCCGAGTCTCAACAGGCCCCTTCTATAACTAGTGATAAAGTTAGAAGGGCCTTGAAAGACATGAACAGGGGAAGAGATGCTGGAGAAGATGAAATAACAGTCGATTTAGTCAAGTATGGAGGAGATATTATACTTGAAAAGCTTGCGGCTCTTTATACGCAATGCCTCATGACTTCAAGTGTACCAGAAAGCTGGAAGAACGCCAACATTAAACTCATGGATAAGAAAGGAGACGTTAAATTTTAATTAATTATGGGGTTTTACGTGCCAAAACCACGATCTGATTATGAGGCACGCCGTAGTGGGGGACTCCGGAAATTTAGACCACCTGGGGTTCTTTAACGTGCACCTAAATCTAAGTACACGGGTGTTGTCGCATTTCGCCCTCATCGAAATGCGGCCGCCGTGGCCGGGATTCGATCCCGCGACCTCGTGCTCAGCAGCCCAACACCATAGCCACTGAGCAACCACGGCGGGTAAAGGAGACGTTAAAGAATTGAAGAATTATAGACACATTTGCTTGCTTTCAGTATTGTATAAAATATTCACCAATATAATTTCCGATAGAATCAGGGCAACACTTGACTTCAGCCAACCAAGAGAACAGGCTGGCTTCAGGAAGGGATATGCTACGATGGATCATATCCATGTCATCAGTCAGGTAATCGAGAAATCTTCGGAGTACAATCAACCTCTCTATATGGCTTTCATAGATTATGAAAAAAAGCATTTGATTCAGTAGAGATACCAGCACTTAATACCAGCACGGAATGCAAGAAGTAATATGAGTTTCTCCGAGGGACGGCAAACATTACCTTGGTTCTGTCCAGCTACGTGACATTTCCATATGTTTAAATCTTGGTGCATAATAGTGGTGTTATGAACTGTTAGCAAACAACATGAATAAAATTTTCTGCTGGGATTTCTATAGTACATGTAATTTTTTTATATTTTACTACTGAACATCGCCCCGAGAGTTTCTGCCAAGGCGAGCGGAGTGACCCAGTGCTCAACATAGGGAGGGAGGAGGTTAGATGTTAGAAGTCCGGCCACTGAGTAACGATACGTTCTTTTATTTATGATGCCAATGACGCGCTCATGCATTGTAAAATATTAACTTTGAGGTTATGCTAAACTCCATTTTCATGACAACGCAGAGCGTACACAATGCGGACCGAGGTGGCGCGTATTACTGCAGAGATCGTCGCCGCGTTGATGGTGTGTGGATTTGGCCATCACCTATTGGAGCGCCAACAGAACGTTTGACAAGTACGTCAACTCCGTATCCTGAGGCTGCAGTGTATTTTCTAAGGCCTATTTTTATGTTGTATTTTTTTCGTAAATGGCTCTCACGAAGCTGCAGCTCCGCTATCGCAGAGATAGGTCACTCGCCAAAACATGCGATAAGAAACGGAGAAAGAAATCGCTAGAAAATACGTGCCCTGTTCGTTGCTTCGTATCAGCAATGTGTTGCGCTTTTTTTGTACTTGCGCTATCAACAAAAAGATGGAAATCAAGCCATTTTAGTAAGAGTGCATTGCCTTGGTCGCACCCGACATCGCAATGCTGTCACGTCCACACGTCACACGTTCGGAAATGTCTCGACACGCGGCCTCTCTTGCTCCTGGCTTGTATATTTTATCTGTGAGCTGTATATTGTATATTTTATCTGTGAAGCTGGCGTTGCTGCATTCAGTAGAATGCAGCAACGCCAGCTTCTATTTGTGTAGGAGGGTTGTATTTGTTTGTTAAATAGTGAGATATACGGAGGAAAACCCCAGGTGGTCAGAATTGATTCGGAATCCCCTGTAACTACGGCGTTCTTCATTATCAGACCTAAATTTTGGCGCGTGAAAGCTCAGAAGTCTTCTTTATTTTTAGATTTCGGGAAAATAGGCCACTGAAATGCCGGCTATATAGGTCGTCAAAAATAAACTCAAGTGACTAAGGAATGTAGGTAAAAACAAAACAAACAAGAAAAAAAAGGACAAACAGGGGCATCACTTAACTATAAGGCTTAGCTTGCCACACAATATGCATAAGCAGAGTGCGCAGTATAAGTGACAAGCTACCGTCGAGTCACATTGTGCTTTACGAGAAACAGAGACAGCGAGAGAGAAATATACTTAAATGAGACGCTGGAGACGTTAGCCTGTTTTCTATAAAAAAAAACACAACGAAGAATGAAGCACATGATAAATTCGTGCAAGTTCACGTAAAATTTCATGAAGTCAGATACTCAGCCCGTTTTTAATGGTTCATATTTAGACACTGCATAAAGCCACTGTTTATCAGAAAGTCACGAAGCAAGAGCCTTTAGGACGTTTTTGTGGACCGTCACTTTGATTGCTAGAGAAAGGATGTGCTTTTTAGAAGGCCGCGTCTGGATCCGCTAAAGACCAGTTCTAAGCTGCTCAAGGCAAATGCGACGCTCATGCTCCATAGAAACAGCCTTATATTTTTCTTTAAGTTTGGCAAGAATATGACACATCGACGTCACCTTATGTTAAACAAACGATGGTCAATATCATCGATGTACGAGGCAGAACACTTCAGTAAACACTTATGCCTACGTTTAACCAACACTGCAGCACAAACTAATTTAAAACACCCAGAAGATGTGACACACCGCGCTGCGAATGGTATACAATGGAAGAACGCAAACTCCATTCCAGGACCGCGTGTCGGCGCGAGCGTCCCACGACGATATGCCCCCCTACCGGCTTGGCCTAACTAGCGCAGTCTCGTCGGGATTCGGCGGTCACAGTTGCGGTTTGATGCACAGTCAACGAAATGCTTCGCAGTGGTTATGTGGCACTTGGAAAGTGGAGGAACCACCTTGCCGACGAAAATGAGGGTAGATCCCGGTCGTATGTTTCATTTCTTGACACACGCGTCTGCTTGGTCTATGTTTTTTGCACGTGCATTCACAGCCTGTGAAAACAGATGTTTTTGGCTATAGTGCGGTACCGCTTATAGTGCGGAAACTTTCGACCTCTGGCGACTTTCGTTATTAGCATTCTAAGGTGTACTAAAGATGTCGTGCACATTAAAATATAGTACGATACCAAAACTGCAATAGTAACAAGGTACCGTCATTGGCTATTCAAAAGTGCTGCAGTTCAGTCCAATTCACACATTTGCAGCCATGGGAGCTGTGGTAACTGGTACGTAGATCACGCTCCTCTATAAAATGGTTTGGTTGCCATCGTCGGCAGCGGAAATGATAACTGCAGTATCTTAAATGCCATGGGTGACTCTGAAGATCAGAAGCCATTAGCTGTTGATAGTGATAAGGAGTCCTCCGACAGCGGTGATGATGTCAATTGTGGTTCGGATGTTTCATCTATATTAAAGTGAAGCTTTCCTTGGTTACCACTCCCTGGTGTCACCTGGGTCGGTCGGTCACTGGTTGGCTTCTTGCCAAGTAGGTTCGCATTCACTTTAAAAAAGAATTAGGCAGGCCCGGCAGCGTGACTTGAACTTCGGCCATCCAGCGCAGATGACCGATGCCCTAACCATTCGGCCACAACCACACTTAATTTGTTTCTTTATTGCATGGAAATATGAGTAATGTCATGCGAACATTATTTATTGCATTTAAACAGACACAGGAAAAACAAACGCACGCATGCTACGCAGTCCCCTAAAAAGTTCAAAAATCGGTCAAGCAATAACGAGCGTCCAGATGCGAAATCCACTCAGAAACGGAACTGAAAGTTGTACACGATGTCACACCACCACCAAATAGATCTTTGAGATTATCGCTGCGTGTTGATGATTATGATTCCCATACATTGGTACTTATATACGACGTAGACGAGCAAGCGTATCCGCATGTGGATTAGGATGACGACGATTTGCATACAGTGGCACATATCCATAACGCGGAATAGGCCAAAATTGTGTCCGAATGTTGATTATTATGACATCTATTATTAGATGCGACTGTGCGGAGATGAGACTGTGCTGTATTTAGGACACGTTCTGACCGATCACACAATACTGAATGTGTGATCTGGCTACAAAAATTCTGTACTAAGTACTGTGATTACACAGTACAGAGACTGACACATACTACAAGTAAGAAAGCACTGCAGTTATCCTAAGTTCATGCCTCATATTTTCACAAGGATGTGCGCTGTGAATATTGTGACTGCCTCGTGGTACCCGCAGAAACTGATATTTTGCGAAACTATGCGTTCATCAAAATTCTAAAACTCTCAAAGTGAATAAGTCCTTAAGGCTGAGAAGCAATTGATTAATGCAAAGCAGCTTACCGCTTGCGATAACTACTAAATTTGCACGTTTTCATTTAATTTGTTGTAGTCTTTCAGGTAATGAAGTGATGCGGCGGGGATGATGAGTATTTTGTCCCCTTCACGTGCCAAATAATTATAAAAATTTACTTTCTTAGCATTTCCTCCGTGTTCAGAATACCTAAAAGCATACAAAGCCAAGCGAAGTCAGAAGTTTTATTTCTTCAGGTGAGTTTTCCCGAGTTATCAGAATGAGGACTGCGTGTGCAGGAACGTAAAATATGAGACTATCAACTATTTCATGTCTAGCATACTTAGAGAGCAGATATCCAGCCACTTGCACAACATGTCCGATGTGAAACGTTGTCAGAAAGCAACGAATGAACCAGCTACGTGAGCATATTACTGACATCAAGAGCAAACACACAGACGTCAACCTTCCAACTCGTTTTATCACATCAATTTACACATATATCATTGAAATTTGCAGCGCATCTGCAATCATAAGTGTTTCAAGAAGTATGTGACACGTTCTAAGTATCATTATTTTCAACAGTGACGTTGCTTTTGATCTTGACGTGAGAAATCGTGCACATAGCTTCCTAAAGGGGTTATACTCTTGAGCTGCCAGAAATACGCCAAATTACCCTACTTTTGAGCCCGCAAATGGGCTCACCTTCGGGGACTATTGCTTAGTCAGAATGGCAGATAGCACGCGGAATCTGCGGCTCGGGTGTCTGTCTTTACAACACGACAATGCGTTCTGTGCAGAAGAGGCAAGGGTGAGGTTCTCGAAAGACAATGGGAAAGGTTCACTCACCTGGTGATGACACATGCGATGAAGCAGCCGAGCAGCGCGGCGATAACACTGGCTGATATTATCATTGCTGTCCGGAACATATGGAGAGAATTACGCTTACGATCTGCAAGAAGCGGGGAGCACAATGCAAAGGGCAGACATTACACACGTAAATACAAAGAAAAAAAAATCATGAGCCACTCCACTCTGTGAAGGTGGATGACCAGCGAAGCTGTTTAGCACACGACACAGAGGTGACACAGAATGGGGATACCGCGTACAGTCTCCCGAGGGCAACGCGCCTACAAAGAGCGACGGCAAAAACAGTGCGCACTACACGCGACATCCCCATTACGACGAGACAAGTGAAATTAAAAATAGAGAACGGTACTTTGTCTTATATACGCACGCGACGGTGCCGCCACCCCGGGAAATCGGCAGGAAACTAGGCACACAGGCGGTTGGAACGCCGACAAAGAGAGGGCGGTGCGAACGTAGACATGGCCGACGCGGGTCGGCCTTTTGGGCTAAGCTCCGATCGTAACCCTTGTTCCTGGTACCTCTTTGTGTCCGAGGTGTGACAAGGGTAGTTCAAGGAGGCGTACAGGTCCCGGAAACCACTACCCAGAGTCCACAGGGGTAGGTGTCATTGCTCTTGAATCATTTTTATACTATCACCAGGACCGGCCTACGTTTTTGCACACGCACACGAAAATGCTATGAAGCCTATCAATAAACAGGTTTGCTGTAAGAAAACGTGGCTAGGCCCCAAAAAGCCATAGAGAGACAAGGACGTTTATGAAGTGAAAAAAAAATATTACATATAATAAAAGCCAACTCGTGTGGTTTTTCCGGCCAGCTGTATAAAAAGATAAAAGCTTTAGAACCACACGAACTACCCCTCGGTTTCTTTTTCCTCCAGTACGTAGGACATACCAGGCGATCTAAGTCCAGGCGACGTAAGTCCAATAAACTAACGGGCCAGGAATGTCGAATACAGATTATGCTCGACGTGTGTCTTTCAGCCACTGGTTTTAGAATGAAAGCTGAATGCCTTGGAAAATTCCATGAGAGACCACGATCTTACTATTCAGCCATATAGGTGATGTATTCTAGCCAGAAATAGCGAGCTTTTATTCCGCTTCAGAAATTTTACCCGCGGCGTGCTTAAGGGGAGTTCTGCAACGGTTTTCGTGTGGAAAACGTTGCCGGTGAATGGCGTCTGTGAATGCCGGCGTGGTGAATATTAAATGTCAATCATATTGTCAGAATCCCGAATTTTTAAGCTCTATATGCACCTCTTTATTCTTTATCCAAGAATTCCACCGCATTGCCCGAAGGCGTTATAGCAGGGAGGTTACAAGAGGGAAAAAAACAAATCTTCATTCGTACAGCACACTTGCTCTTCACACAGTTGATTCCACTCCACAATAGTTTTGACAAAAAAGGAATCCGCAAGGAAGTTCGTCCTGGCACGGTACTCGCGGATTTTAAGAGAATGGTCATTACGCCTAGAAATATAATGTGGTTGTTTCAAGTAGCTTTTACTGCTAATTCCTCTCTTACTATTAAATATGAGGTGTGCAAATTTTATTCTCGACTTTTTCCGCCGAGAGGAAAGCAGTTCCCTATTCAATTCGTGTTTCATTTCAGTACAACTTTTTCTTCGCCCATATCACCCCAGGACGAACCTAGCAGCTCGGCTTTGAATTCTTTCCAGTTTATCAATCAAGTTGTTTTTTTTTCGCGTGGGGTCCCAGACGGGGCAGGCGTTCTCTAAAATCGGTCTCACACATGTTAAGTAAGCAGTTTCACCAGCTTTGACTATCATGACCAGTTCCTTCACACGCATAAACGTTTTTTCCACTTCATACTCCTAATTACAACGCATTAAGAACGTTACCTTGCGTATGTATACGTCATGGATAACTTGCGCTGTTTTTAGGGGCGAAGCTTCTTTGGGTGTGGGTCTGTCCCTCCTCTGTAGTATGTATTAGTAGTAGTAGTAGTAGTCGTCGTCTTCGTAGTAGGTAGCCACGTCTACTTTTATAAAAAAACACCGCATATCCACGGGGTGAATGATGATGAGTGGGCGAAGCTCCGGAGGGAATCATCGGTAAACCGTGAATCTTCCGTGTAATTCGCCCAGTCTCGCCGCACTAAATCGAACGATTGACTTCCACCAATGACACGCGCCATATGTGACGTCATTCCTATTTTATAACAGCGCCCTTCGTTATAATTGCACCATCTCCCGCTTAAGGGGACGCTAGCACAAACGCGTTAGAAACGTGCAGTACTCTCTAGCAATGCCTCCTTTACTAGATGCCTGCCGCGTCGCTCGTTTTCCCATTGGAGCGGTGGTTCCCGTAGTTCAGGGTAGTGGCGGAGAGACGGCGCTCGTAGCCGACCCTACTTCCGGGGGCGGCGGAAGTGACGACTTCAAGGCTGGCGGCACGGCGCGCGCTCGGCGAGAGCGTCTGCTTGCGAAGCATTCGTTTCCTCTTCGGCAACTTTCGGGGATATCAATTTCAGTTCGCATTGATTGACGAGGTAACTGATATTAACAGGATGGCCATCGCTCCGGTAGGGCGCACGAAACTGAAAGTATTCGTGTTGTTACGCGTTCAATAAAAAGGTTTGGTAATATTTATAAACTCCGTAATGAGCATCACATTCTTATTAGTGTTTTTCGCTCGACCTTCCTTGCAATTCCACAGAAGTTTAAGCTAATCAGTTGAATTCTACCCCTGTACTTATAGCGCTGGCTATGTAAAAGATATGCGTTCATTAATACATAGGATGTGTAAATGATGCTTACGTTTTTACAGCAGCCTCGGACACTATAGGTTCACGTAGAGTCGAACGTCTAGTAGAGTCCTTGCACTGGCAAGCTTCTCATTTTGGTTCTATTCATAGAAGCACGAATGTACGCATGCGTGTTCTGCACTAAAAGTGATTCGCCGAGAGATGCTTCGCCTGAGCGACGCACACACATACGAGATTACTGACACTTCCACCAATAACAAATAAGCGTCTCGATGTTATCAAAGGAGTTGACGTGTCATCTTTTGCGCCACGCATTTAGTCCTTGAAGACGTGTTCAGTTCCGCGCACACGATGGGACTATTGTGTCCGAACTACATAGAGAAGCCACAGGCGTCACAGTAATGCATTCCTGGTGCATTAACAGGATATGCCAGGTGTGCACCCAACTAGTTGCAGAGATCGCGCAGAGAGCATAAAGCAAGGCGGCCACTTCTCAGATCCACTTGCTGGAGTGGTAGTAATGCTGATCATTTCTACGTACAAGCCTTAGAGAACGTTCGAAAGTCTACGCCGTTCCTCTCGAGCCACATAAGGTTGGCGTACACACTGCAGACACAAAGTCAGCGTCGTGCTTGTCTCATTTTCCTGTCCCATTCCTTGCGCTGCTTCTGTTTTTTACGATCATGTACCAACTAGCCCAACAGCAAAATCAATAAATGTCACCAGGCGCGGATCCCGTTTTTTTTTTCAAAGGAGGGAGAGGAGGAGTCTGATTTTGAGATGGTGATGGACGACGATGATGACGAGTTTTTGTTTTTTTACTTGGTGGGTTGTTTCCTATAAACATTAGGCCTTTTTTGCGTCTCTGTAAAAAAAAAAAAAACAGTAGCAGCATGGAAGAATTGAAGACTTGACAAGTTTGGCACGTGCATATACTATATGGCGCTGCGCATACAAATTTTGACGGTGGGAGACGGGACATCCGGACTTAATTCCCCCTGGATCCGCGCATGATTGTTGCAGCTTTAATGCATGACATCTACAGCTTCAACACTTTTCGTGATAATGGCTTTCGCTGCAGCATCTTGACGACAGCATTCCGGTCTGTAGTTCCCAGCGCGTAATTGGTGAGGAGTGGCTTCATGAATTTCTTGGTTATTAGTACCAAAAGCCTCTTGCGGTGGTCGCTGTCCGTGTTTCCACAGCTCAGGATTGGCAATTCCATGAGAATCTCTACGCTTTTTTCTACGCAGACCTCCAGTGGTTTAGTTAAGCATTTTCTGTGCGGAAGAACGCTGTCGACAAATTTCTTGAGTCCTACAAGAATTTTCACAAGTTCATGACTTGGGTAAAATAGGCCACCGCGGTCTTGGTGCGCGATAAGTCCGAGGAGAGGCGTGCTGGCTTTTGGTCCTTGCAGCAGCGCAACACAGCTAGCGCAGGGAATGTTCTCACTTGCCGCCCTTACGATGAATCCACCCATCATCGCAACGCTGGCGTTGTCTGGATTCGGTTGGCATGGTGCTTGTGATAAACAGTGCTCCTTGAGCCTTTGCACTGATGCGTCCAAGATCGTTTTTGTGCTGCTACTGAGGGTGGCGGGGTTCTGATGTGATCGCACAAGCTTTTGTGATGCGAATGTAGTTGAGCTTCTGACGTTGCTTTGGTTGGCAGAAGCAACAATGCCGGTCTTCAGCATTTTTTCTAATCCGTTAGCTGCGCTCTTCACGTCCAATGTGTCATTGCAGCCGGAGCCACGCCGCAGAAATCCAAACAGTGACTCAATAGGGTCGCTCGAAAATTTGCGTGTGAGCACAAACTTGAACTCCTTTTCA
The DNA here is from genome assembly GCF_013339745.2 of Dermacentor silvarum. Lineage (NCBI taxonomy): Eukaryota > Metazoa > Arthropoda > Arachnida > Ixodida > Ixodidae > Dermacentor > Dermacentor silvarum. Next base: position 142,009,537 of record NC_051162.1, read on the forward strand.
TTCAGCAGGTAGCGAATGCACTGCACGTTCGAGTTGGTGGTCAATACGAGCGCATGATGCGTTTCTTTGCTCAGGAAGTTTTGTGCAGGGCTCTCAGCTTTCAACACTTCAATGTAAACAAGAAAATCATTTTCAAGCCACTGGAGCCTCGGGTCTTCGATGTCGTCAAACTGGCGTGCATTTTCATCGTTGCAGTGAATGTGTTGCTGGAGGTTGCTCACATCCATGCAGGCAAACCACTTCTGAATGACCTCCATGAACCTAATGGTCGGGTCCGCCAACGCAAACTCCAAATCACAACTATGACCTGCCTGATCTTTTAAATACTTCAGTGCTGCTGTTACTGCAGGTGAAAACAGCTGCACAGCTGTCTTCACATTCATTTTTTCTATGTTGGTGGGATACACGTGTTTCCGAGTCAGAAACCTGATTGGCCGTACAAGTGAGTGTTTTTGCATCTTGTACAGAGTCTTCACATACTTGGCTGTCACTTCCTTCTTCGCTCCAAAATCCTTTGCCAAGAATTGCGACCTGATATTTTTTATAATATGGCTTTGGTCAAAGGCCAAAAAGATGTCTTTCGATGGATCAGCAGGATGTGGTGCCCGTATGTCTGCTTCTCCTCCACACAAAGTGTCCATTGCTGCAACGTTGACTTTGTGGTTGTCAGTGACAACGCGGATGATGTCGAAGCCCACATCTGCTGCCTTTTTGACGATGTGGCGAATGATCTCGGCGAGCTGAACTCCGGTGCAACATTTGGTGAAAAAGTAACCGATGGGAATTTTAAACCTTGCAGTGCAGGCCACAAAGCAGAAAACACAGAAGTGAATTTGCCAAATTTTGATTGTCTGGTGTAGGAACCAGGTGCCCAAGGTCAGTGCCCAGATCCACATCACCGACAAATGCATCCCTTTGTTTGTGGTACATCAACTTTTCTTGTATCCTCATCTCATCGACGATAAGCCCACATACCTTGGACTGTGGTGTGTCCAGTGCTTGAATCTCCATTTCAAGTCGGCAACGCACGAGCTCGCTGAAACCGACTTCACCAGATGTTGTGCCGATGTACTTTTGCAACGATGTTCTGCAAGGGAATGAGAGGAGTTTTTCGCTCCTTATATACTCGTATGCTTTTGTGGATAGGTGCCGCATTACAATGCAATGTCTTATTGTGGTCTCTGACCACTGAGGCTTCTTTCTTTTGTAATTTTTAACCTGGTCCACCAGCAGAGTTGCTTTTGTGATGCCCTCTCCCACGTCAGCCACGACCTCTAAAAATTGACTCACGTAGCATTCCTCCTTGAGCCTCCGAAGTTCCTCCTTGTAGGCGTCAACAGTTCTGCTTAGCCTTTCGTTTTTTACTTTTAGCTCGCGTTCTTTTCGACGATACCGTTTGCGCTCGACAAAAAGAAAGCTTGATGAGCTTGACGACGTCTGTGTTTTGCATGATCTCTTGGCAAATGCTCTCGACTTTCGTTTTTTCCTGGCACTTGCAACACTTGTTCCGGTTACTTCTGCAAGCGCTCCATGACATTGTGTGGGCTCATTTATGACGCATTCGGAAGGAAGTGGAAGTTTTTCGGAGGAAGCCGTAGTACTGGTTGACAAAAGAATGTAAGTCAAGCATTCGTTTTCTTGTGCAGTGTCATCGTTCTTGGCTACCTTGCTGGTTGCAGTTGGTAAATTCCGGCTTGGAGCAGCAAATGCATGTGAGCTTTCCTTAGCGGAACTTGCTAAGGAATCGTCAGCTTGCGTACGACATTCGCTATCGGCTCCAACATCTTCGTTTTCGGAGTCAGCATTGAATAATATTGAGTCGCGTACTCCAGACGTTACTCCGCCGACAGATGAGCGCGGCGCGCAACCATGTGTGTATGTCGGTGACAGCTCTCTTTTACGCTTCACGCTTGCAGTTGGCGTAGCTTCAGCACCCTCCGTGCAACGTGTTTGATCTTCGAAGAGGCTGGGCACGGCACCTGGTTTAAGCCGCCTTATTGTGCAGTTCTCCTTAAAATCTACCTCTCGAAAATGTACACTGCACACAACAGCATAATTAAAGTTGGGGGTCCAGTTCGTTCTCGAAATGGCCGTCAGCCATCGTTCACGCAAGTCGCTGTCAGCTGGAAATTCATGAAAAGACACACCAGGTATTTTCCTTTTCTGGCTTGATTTACAGTGCAGCACGCAGCAGTGACGCATGGTGAGTATTTGGCGATGACGAGACACAAACTGAGCATGAAGTGTAAAACTAGCACAGTTGTTAAAATAAAAGGTATGGCCTCAAATTTCAAGCGCCGGTGAAGGAGGCCTTGCACCGGCACACAACGGACATACTGCAGCTTTGCTGTACGTCTGCTAGCTCGTTGTGCATGGAAGCAGCAGAAATGGCTTTAACAAACCATTAAATTGGCGTTAAAATGTTGAAATCGTGTTATTAGTGTAATTTATTTCCTTTAATGAAGCACACAAGAACATCGCCTCAGAGTTCGTCTGCCCCAGGCTCGGCGAAATGCATTCTGCGCGCCATGTCGCGCGCAGATGTCGTCTGCAACACGCCCGCAACGCCCGCTTCGCCGATCCGGCCGGCCCATCCTCCGGGATAAGAGCAGACGCCGCTATAATCTCGGAGGTAGGGCCACGTGATTTAGGTTTGGAGCGGCCGCCGCAGCTAGCGCTCGCAGCCGACCCCGGCGGAGGAGAGTAAAGAGGAGAGGGACAGGAACCAGCTTCTCGGCTCACGCGGCAGGCATCTAGTAAAGGAGGCATTGGTTGTGGCGATGCAAGAAAGTCGTTCTTACGGAGTTCGTCCTCGTTGCTCGTCTTCTCCCGGCGGGGATCTCGTTGGGCCTTTCTTAATGTCGGTGCCTCCGTCGACCGTCGTATATTCAATGCTGCCTTTCGGTCGGTCCTTCAACTCGCTCTTCTCGGGAGCCTGGATAACCCGGTCGCTGCTGCTGACGTGGCCGGGAGAGGTGACGGGTTAGGCCTAGCGACGTCCTCGGCCGCTGCTTCCGTCTCGCTCCTTTCCCGAGAGCCGACGTGGCGTTCCGGGGATCATCGAGCGTGCCGGTCTGCCGTAGAAGGGGGAGCCTCTCTGGGGTGCCTGGTCTTGTCGTGAGGAGCTGCAGCTCGTCCAGGAGCCTCGCCCGAACTTGCCGAGGTCGACGGCCACACCGTGGACGGCCAACGTCACGGACTCGGCCAGACCCCCAAGTCTCCCGTCGCCAGTGCGGTGCTGGCGATGCGACCTTCCTGGCCCGGAACCACGTCGATAATACCAGCTCAGCCTCGCTTCTGCCTCGATTATGGCTCGGTTCACGCGCCTCACGCGCCTCGCGCCGTTCCGAACGCTCCGATCACATCGTCCTCGTCTTCTTTTATTTCGCCTCCGGCGTCTTACTCATGACAAGGGGCAGTGGGCAGAAAGCAAAATGGCGGCTTGCGGCGCTCGTACTGAAAGCGCGGCTGTGGCTTTCTCAACGTCCGCGGACGATGACAACGCAAGTGAGGATGTATGCACATGTTTCGCTTCCGCTTTTGACGTAGCCGACGCACTAGGACTGCGATCTTCTCTGGCTGTCTGGACAAGTTAACGCCATGCCGTGAAGGCAGTCAAACAGCACACGGAGCGAGACCTGTGTATAAGGTATTTTTTTGTTTGTGTGCTTGCGTATGTAAAAAATTACGATGTGCTTTCTTGTCGAACTTATGTTTATATTTTATGCATGACTGGCCCCTAGGCAACTATGTATGTTGGTTGTCTGAAATAAAGTGTCTTGTCAAAAAAAAGCGCGCAACTCGGACGGCGCGGGCACATTCTCTCTGTCAGAAAGTGAGAATGCGCATGCGCCATGGATCGCGCGGCCGTGAAGTTGCGCTCCCACACACAGAGATGGCGCTAGCCTCGCGCGGCGTGCGCGCCGAACTGTAGAGGAGGCAAATTTCTTCCACAGACTGACGTGGCTGGCGTAGCGTATCCGACTTCGCCTGTCGCGGCTGGCGCGCCGAAAACGCTGGACTATATCTTGGCCTTTAATTTCCGTCAAGCGTAGATGGCGTCGTCCTCGTCGGGGCGAAGTGCGTTTCAGAAGTCAAGGACGGCTATACGCGTGAAAATGCACGTGTGACCAGGCTATATATATACCTACTCCCATAGCAATAGCTTGTTCGCTGCGTCTTTGCGCTAGAAAACTTAAATACGCGCAAAAACGCGTAAGGCTTCTTTTTTTTTTTTTTTTTCCCCGCAGCTTTCGTCGCCCTGCTCCCTCATACGATAGGGTTGCATTTCCTGCGGCAAGTGCATGGGCCGCTGTGTCTTCCGCTGTGTGCGAGCGTGCAGCCGTCATTTGCCTTTACGTCAACACATTCAGAATTGTACAGAATATTTCACCGCACAGCATAGATATGGCATGTGTACGCATTTTAAGTAGTGCGTGCAACTCATTTCTGCTTCACTTACGCCGTTGCAAACAGGAAGCGGCCTTGTACCTGACAGAATCTCGACTGATTGGTGTACTAGTGATGCAGGAATGAACTCCGGTCTTGTTCAGTGCATGTGCACATAATGAATTTCTCAGGACGCGTGAACTCCGACGAAAACTGTCAGCGCCTGCAACAAGAGTTTACTTACGCTCTACTGCGCACAGCAGTAATTCATGCTTGTCGGCTGTCTGTTTCGTGCATTCTGTTGCGAGCCGGTGGAATTTCACTGCTGTCATCAACCCCTTCGTGTGTACATTGCTGGTTTGGGATTCCACAACAAAACAGCAACTACCAGCCTTTCGTAATTGCTGGTTTGGGATTCAACAACGCAGCAGTAATTACCAGCCTTCCGTAGGGGCGCAATCGCAAACAAGAGACGCTTCTCGCGCAGATTAAGCCTACGCTCACACTTGGGAAGCGGAAAGCGGGCGGAAAGCGGGCGAAAAGGCCAAAGCGGCCAGAAAATTTTTTTCCGCGCCTGTCCAAGTTAACATTTGTTTTGCTACCACCGCGGCCACCGCTGCCGTTTTCGTCCAGATCCATCTAGTCTGCGTACGTTTGTCGGCGTGGTGGCGCTCATTATCGCATTATTTCGAGAGGTATGTTCATTCTTTGACCCATGTACTGTCATCAAAAGTGATCATTTTACGCAACTTCGCGTGTCATCTGCGACCTTCGGTAAATTCTTCGTTGGCGTTCCGTAATTCTCCTCACACGGGCGTCCCAGGTGAAAATATTGCAACTGGTGACAACTGGGACCAGTTAGGCTTATGGCAGAATTCCCAGTCGGGACCAGTTGCCAGTTGGTCCCAGTTGGGACCAGTTGCCAGTGGGTCCCAGTTGGGACCAGTTGCCAGTGGGTCCCAGTTGGGACCAGTTGCTAGTGGGTCCCAGTTGGGACCAGTTGCTAGTGGGTCCCAGTTGGGACCAGTTGCCTGTTGGCCCCAGTAGGGACTGGTCGGTCTGCTAGTGGTCTGCAGCTGGGTTCAGTAAAGATGTGACCCGATGGGGACATTTTTTTGGCTCCAGTGCAAGAAAGACAAGCTTGGATCATCATCAAATGTTTATTTGATGCAGTCTACAAAGTGTCATTCGATGTAGCCACCTGCAATCTTGATTGAGAGCTTTTCGTTGACTCCAACCAAAGGACGTCCTTTTGAGGAAGTGGTTAAAAAAACCTGGGCACAAAAATACACATATAGAAGCAGTTAAACACAGGGGTGCTAGTTCAACCACTAAACGTTTAACCTGGCAATATTTGCTTCCACATTAGAATAATGTGGCTCCGCAATTACCAAACTAATTTTAGGACAGTGTGATATATGCTAGCTCAAAATGTCTATCAAATTACGACACATGACACGACAGGACAATTATAAAGCACACAAAATCAACATGATATGTGTGTTCCATCGTAACAGTAGGCAGATATAAGGAACTCTAGACAGAAATCTTGCACAGCGTTGTCGGAAACAGGCATGTCATTGCTGCGACGCACACAGCAATCGGCCCGACGCCACTGTACAGAAGTACTTACGTCCACCATCAGGATTAAAAAAAAAGAAGAAAACACTTCATACTGTACTATAGAATCATAAATATGAAGTATAATTACCTCGAAATGGTAAATCGGCGCCGGGAAAACGCTGCACATCGATGCATGCTGATAGATCCACAAAGCCACGAAGGACAGGGGTACAGTGTTCTAGTACACTGTAACAGGGGTAAAAGAGTTGCCTTGCGTTGTTTTGAAGTTACAACAGCAGCTACAGATAAAAGCTATCCAAATGTACTACCGCACGAATCAGATTGCGCAGGCGCTAACACCACGGGTTCCTTAAAAACACATCGTTCAGTCACAAACACGCACGCACGCCTCGCGCGACGCCTCGCTACGGTGGCTAGCCTCGCTACACTGTAGCCACTAGTACACTGTAGCCTCGCCTTGACATGGCAGCCGCCATTGCACACGTGCTGTGCGCAACTACGGCTGACTACGGTCGCAGTTTTATGTCTTTCCTGCCCGCCGTGTTCCCTTCTCTGCGCTACTGCTCTTTGATGTTAATAAATATTACGGCCTTTTATATGCGATATCAAGTTAGCAATTTAGATTAAAAGTTTAACATTTACTTTATGCGCACTTCAACAGAAAATACGACACTGATGAAACTTCAGCCGCAAACAAATATGGTTGCTGCTATTGCACCGTCGTTCGTAAGCTGCGCGGGCAGCGCATTTACATTCGCACGCCCGTGCAGCCAGTCGATTGCAGCGCGCACGCGCGGCGCTAAAGGGAACTACAGATCTAGGTACTTGCTGGCGACGCGTCTCCGCAAACGCGGCGCATTTACATTCGCGCGCCCGTACAGCCGGATGACTGCAGCGCGCCCGCGCGGCACTACGCATCTAGGTGCTTTTCGGTCCTAGGGGTCGCGCGTACCTTATCTGGTGTCTGAGCCCCTAGTCCCCGCTCGCCGCCATAGCCGCGGGAACGCCTCCACTGGACCAGGCTCGGCAACTCTCCGCGAGCAGGAGGCGTGCACGCTATCCTGCATTGTTTGAGATAAAACGAAGCGATACAAGGTGGAACAACGCGTTTGCGCGAACGGAGCTGTGCGTGCGCAAACAGCGCGATGACGACCACGTTGAGAAGACGATCGTTTTCTAGTGCGGCCGTGGCGAGCCGACTGTTGGGTTCTAGCGCAGATACTAGACAGCTTTAGTTTAGCGTGGTTACCGAAATAGCGGGCTTACCGGAATAGCGGGCTTACCGGAATAGCGGGATCGAAGTGCGCATGCGCAGAACGCTAACCGACCCATACCGTTTACCGTGCGCACGCTATTTCTCAGAGTTAACGTTACCGTGTTAGCGTGGTGTACGTAGTGTACGTAAAACATGGCGGCGGTCCCGGTCGCCCGCTTCGAACTGAATTTGGCGTTGTTTTTGGAGAATTCACTTCGTTCGTAGCAAATGACTGCGTAAACGGCTTTTGCTTAGTCTCATGCCGCTTCGCCGAGAGAGTGTTATGGCTAATCTTGAGGAATTTTCGAGATCGCTTCTCGTTTCGAACGCGCCTAAGCCTAACGAGAGAATTTTTTTTCTGAGATGCGAGCGCCATCTGTCGCTAAAGTCGGGAGATAGGCGCGACGACGGCATATGGCCTCTGAGATGGGAAGATTTTGGAGGCTATGGTGGACAGCTTGTACTGCTTGTCTGTTTCGTTGCAGATCGACGGACATGTGAAGTAAAAATACAACGCGCTCCTGGGTTTCATTGCGCTACCTATCGCACTTTCCGGACGCACACACACATAAATTAGGTGCCCTGTGTATGCGAAATTCAAAGCGTAATGGAATAGCGTCCCGCACGTAAACTACGCTATCACGCTATACTAAAACTCTCTTTCTGCAAACTTCGTTTGCGGAACGGTAACGCTATTTCCCGTAACCCCGCTATTACGCTAACGCTAAACTAAAACTGTCTACTGAACGGGCATTAACTAGAGAAACACGGGATTTTGACGCGATTAGCGACAGTGTATATACAACCGTACGGACTTACGTTAGTGTCATGTGGTCAATGTTTAAACGACGATGGCATTTGTGCGCTGGCGAAGCGTTAAAACGTGATTACATTTGGCCGATCATGAAGTCGGAGGGAAGTATGCATGTGATCGTGGACGAATGGTAGAGCATCAAGCTCGTAGTCATACCTGAAAGAACTGATATGTCACAGTGCTAGAGGCTAATTTCTTGCCATTAGTAAGCAGGCAAGAAGACAATACATTGCTGCTCTGCTCCTGTCGCGACTGTTTAGTCAATTAGTTTTAGTAGTGCCGTGTTACGGTGTGGTAAGTGCGGCAACGTACCGCGCTGACCGAATACGTTTGAGCTGCGTGGGTGCTCGATGCGTACGGTAACTTGATGACAGCGGTTAACCTTCAGGCCTTGCGTATAAAAAATAGGACTGTTTGTTTTAAATTGCACCGCTGCCGACACTTTACACCAGCAGATAAGTGGAATCACGACGTCGTGAGTGGAATATAGTTAGTTACTGCAATAAAAACTCGGCGCCCCCTCTAAGTAAAATCTTCGTCACTAGATGGCGCCACCAACCCGAATTGATTTTCGGTTATTTGAATTTTTTTCTCATTCGGCCTGAGTGTATTACTCCCCTGTACGAAGGGTACGGCCACAAGTTCAGTTCAGCTCAAGGTTATGCTTCCGGTTAGAGGGACTGACATACTTGCTGCCACTTCGCCACGTTGCAGAAGGTGAATTAAATTTAACTCATCTCTTGGACCTACCATGGTGAAAAACGCACGCGAGACGCGGACATGCACGGCGTGGGCTCTGTGGCCGACGCCACTTGCTCGCTATGTTTAGGCTTGGTCCGGCTCGGCTTGCAAAACATGGTGCGCACGTTACCGTATGCGGTAACGTATGGTAAAACTAAAAGGGGAAAGAAATTGAGATCCAAGCTAAGTGACAAATTGTGGCCAGTCAGTTTTCAACACCGTTAACTCAATGCATTCTGACGGACCACGGCGGCCTTTAGCGCGGCGCGCTCCGTGGAGCCATGCAGAAGCTGGGGAGGCGGCGGCGCTAGGGCGCAGGGACTCACAGAGCTAGGGGCGTTTGCGGAGACGCGTCGCCAGCAAGTACCTAGATCTGTAGTTCCCTTTAGCGCCGCGCGGGCGCGCTGCAATCGACCGGCTGCACGGGCGTGCGAATGTAAATGCGCGACCGGGCACCGCGATCTGCCTTGCAGATTACGACTGGTTGTTCGGTTTTTCCTTTTTTTTTTTGTGGGGAAGTATTCGTTTTACTGTAAACATTAGCGACCCGACTCATCGCGACGAGGTTCAGTGAAGCAAAATTGGCAAGACCATGTAGGCGCACGTCGCTTTTGTGTATGTCGCTGAGATGGCCATTTCTAGCTTAGTGCGCTGAAACTAATGCAAACGTACGAACGCAATCTGCTGCGCAGAATTTTTAATTATTAAGTGATTAATTAGAAACACGTGCCTCTCCATGCAAGCAAGCGGTCCGCTAGTCAAATTTTTTTACTTTCACCAGCAAACAAATAAGAGCTGCGGAATCCAGCAATACATGTTGTATCAGACCAGCAACAATCAGCATAAGGCCAATAGAACCCATTAGTCTAATGGAGAAACTATTAGACATGCAACACTGATTGTGTAAGACTAGTAAGTACAATACACAGGGCCATTGGTCTTACAGGTAAATCAGTACGACTAATAGAAATTTCTGTCAATTGGCCTAATACAAAACTTATACAACTAATACAAAACTGTATTAGACTAATTATTACAAACTTCTATTAGAATTTTTGCTAGGGTTGCTCAAACTGCCAAACATAATTACTCAGTATAAGTATATAGACTAGCTGCTGCTGTCTTAGCAAGCACTGCATGTTACTTGCTTTCAGTTAAACTTCTGTCACCATTTCATTAGGATCCTAACTGGAACCAGTTGCTACCAGTACAACTGGTCAATGTTCCAGTTGGAATCCAACTGGAACCAGTTGATTCCAGTACAACTGGTCAAAGTTCCAGTTGGATCCCAACTGGGTCCAGTCACTCCCAGTATAACTGGAAATTGTTCCAGTTGGATCCCAACTGGAACCAGTTGCTACCCAGTTGCTTTCCAACTGGGACCAATTGGTGTGTAACTGGGACCAGTTGGTTTCCAGCTGGAACCAGTTCATCCCAGCTGATCCCAGTTGGATCCCAGTTGGAAATTTTCACCTGGGGTGGTATAGCGCTGAGTCACAGGTTGGTGCCTATAGGCGTGATAATATTGCTTTAATAGCTTTTATTTACAAGTTGTAATAACATTTCATCATTTCGTATTGTCGGCGCCTCCAGGACACCAAAGGGGCAATGGGAACACCACAGCTAAAACTCGGGCTGGCCCTTGTGTTGGGGCTCGCCAAAGCCTGCGCGTCCTATACGTGAGACCTACGCTCCCAATCTATCGTCGCGACGAGAAAAGCACCCCGCGACTTCTGCAACATACCGTACACGTGCGAGGAGAACTATGGAGCGCCAACGAGGAATCTGCCTAACTATTGTCTGCCATTGAAGTGAAAGAAGAAATGGCTTTTATACTTCTACCTACTTGTTTTCTAGAAATGGACAATGAATAAACGGAAGACGCGGACACCTCGGAAACGGCAGTGGTGGGTTCGCCTGGCTTTGCAAAAGCGCGAGAAGTTGGGTCACGCCAAGGCTTCGTTGCCGCACCTCCGGTCGCGCGACGTTGAATACTATCGCGAGTATTGCTGACAGTACGTTTTAGTGCCACGTTAAAGCTAAAGCGGACGGCGCTTCGAAATGAATTACCGACGCTCACAAGCCGCAATATTTTCTAATCATTGTTATCGCTCTTCGCAATAATTCTACACAAAGAAGAAAAATACGCTGATATCAGCGGCGCCGTCGGCTGCGATGCGAGCACAGCCGAGCCCGTCGTCTCCCGGTGGTACCGTGCGCAGCTGAGCTGCAGCCGATGTTTTCGTTGCCGGTGGCGGAGGCGCGCAGCTTCGCGGTCGTCGATTGGCCTGTTGATCGTGCAGCGGGCGGGGCGCCGGCCGAACTGCCGTCTACTTTGGACACCTCTCGCGCGGCAGACATGAGGCCGGTTCGTCGGCCGTATATGTGCCGCTAGCATCATGGCTATAGTCTGGGGCGTATCCAGGTTTTTTCTGAGAGGGGGGGGGGGGGGGGGTCAGCTTCTGTCAATGATGATGATGATGATAGTAGCCTTTCTTATTTACCGAAATTTATCGTTTTTCCGCACGATAAACCCGCGTTTTATACGGCTAAAGCAACACCTGTAGCCCTCCGTGGTGGCTCAGTCATGCTGCTCAGGCGTTGAGCACGAGATCACGGGATCAAAATCCCGGTCGCGGCGGCCGCATTTCGATGGAGGCGAAATGCAAAAACGCCCGTGTTCTTGCGTTGTGGTGCAGGTTAAAGAACCCCAGGTGGTCAAAATTAATCCGGAGCCTTCCACTACGGCATGCCTCATAATCAGAACTGGTTTTGGCATGTAAAACTCCAGAAAGAGGAAGAAGACCTGTAGCGAAGCCAGGTATCGGTTTCTCCGAGCTTATAGGAAAAGGACGTTAACCAATACAGCCATGTGCTTGGCGGCTGCGCCTGATAATACAGGGTGTTCAAAACTAAGCTTTATGGTTTTCTTAAAGTTAGGCACTGGGAGGCACGCGAAGACCACCTGTGCAAATAAGTTATGTGGCTAGGGGGGCACAAAGTGAGATGATAATTATCGCTCTGTGCAGCCCAATTAACAAAAATTGAACAATTATTTTTTAATTGTTGACTGCAGTAAGTGGGTATGTTTGTATTGAAAACTTAAGAGACAGTCGAGTTTCTACACAGTATCAGTCGGAAGAAGTATTCTAGTGTGTCCGTGCTCCGAGATATCAGACTCCAAATTTCAATTGTCTTACTGCGCAGATAATCGAGAATAATTAAAGACGCGACAATTCTCATGAATTCCCGTGAATGATCATGAAGCTCATGACCACTTCTGTGGAGGGATGGCGGTGCCATCTTCTCTCTTGAGTCGTGGTGGTGTGTTGGCTAGAGGAACGTTCTTGAATATGGGCGTAACGCTCCGCTCCAACGCAGCAACCACTACGCTGGTTGTTTACGATATGCGAATCACCGCGTATGAAGACTCACGACGCCACCTACAAGAATAACGATGTGGCGTAGTAGGCGAGAGCGCGAGCCGGCGTCTTCATGTTTTGTTTCCCACGCGACGTCATCCTTTTACACAAGGAGCGCATCTGCTCCCGTTAGGCCGTTTCACATGGCGCGATTTTCACACAGCGACACAGCGAATTCCGTCGCTCAGCGACCGCCGCGACGTCGCAGGCTCTCCGCGACGGGATTCCAACATGTTGGAATTTCCGTCGCTGAGTCGCAGCGATCGGCGCGATGTGGGTGGAGCAACGTGACGTAACAGCAAGCGCCGTCGAAATAGGCACTTTCTTGTTTTACCGCGTGTTGGAAGCTCAGCGGAGCAATGTCGCGCACCAGTTTCAATGATGTTTTAACAGAACGTACCCACCAGCGCCTGTGGCTCAGGAGCTTCATCAGCAATTTCTTTCTCCAGCTCGCACTCGCATTTAAAAGGAGAAGCTGCATGCTATCCAGGTCGGGATAGCATGCATGCACCGATTCAACATACGGCACGTACCCTCACGATCGTCGCCGTCGTCAACGTCTTCATTGCTACAAATTGTGCCAGGCACTTGCACACTTAATAGTAGCTTCTTCTTTTGGAGAGGCAAATACTCCTGCAGGAGAAGAGTTGTGGCTTCCATCGTACCGTAACAACACAACTAGAGTGTACAAAACAAAACCACCCCACCACGCCGCACGCTTATGCGGTTTGTGCAGCATTTTCACTAGCCGCAACTGCGGACTAAGCGATCGCAGTCTCAACGCGTTTAAAGGCTGAAAAATTGTGTACTATTCTATTTTCAAAAAAATAATATGAAATTGTAATATTTGACTAGTTTCTATGTTGTTTTTATTTAACGATGCAGGCATGGATACTTTGTGAGGAGGGAGCAACCTTGGGCGTCGCTGTGACGGAAATCGCGCGGTCAAAGACGCATGTGAAAGCTGCCAGCGAAAATCGCTCTGCGACGTGCGCGACAGAACGATTTTTTTCGCCCCAATCGCGCCATGTGAAACGGCCTTTTCTCTAACCACGCGACGCCATCCTAGGTCCGCGCGCTGGCGTTGGCCGCTTCGGTGTCCGCTGACGTCACGCTCCCCCCATTCGCAGACGCTGCTCGAGGCTTCGCTCCGCTCCGCGAGAACGCCCACTCAGATAAACGGATCCGGTGTGTTTGAGCCTCCTATGCTTAATGTACGACAATAAAACTGCGAAGTTACAATGAAAAACTTGTAGCGTACGAACGGCACTGTGCTCGTACTGGATATTGTCAACGTGTAACTGTGATCACAATGAGTGCTACAGTTAAAAAAAGTTGTAGTTATTAGTTTAGCTGTTGTTATTATTTATATATGAACACTTCAGCAAGAGATCTCTTTCATTAAGCAGGTTGGTCGCGGAACCGATGACAGCCAATGAGGCAACCGTTGACACCCCAAGGGGAAACTAAGTTAATCAGGCGCGAAGGCGCTCGAGCGGACCTCGGCGTGTTTGGCAAAATGGACGTCCCCTCGTTCATTAGACGCCACCGACGGGAGGAGTAAGGCACGGCAGGCGCCAGGAGGTCCAAGGTGTTCATGAGAAAAATTAAGTACGGCAACTTCGCGACACCACACTCCTACTCCTCTTACTCCTCTCCCCCCCCTCCCTTTTTTTTTTCCTTCAAATGCAAATAAAGATTATTATTATTATTATTACGGAATACAACTAAGCTTGTGAGCGAGCTAGCTTTACTTCTACATGGCTGATACCATTGGTACTCGCGAAAAATACTTTTGCAGAATGCTGGTGGCCATATTTTTTTTTTTTTTTTTTTTTGCGACAGGGCCATCCCCCTGTCAGCGAGGGGGCGATGCAGAAATCTGAAGGGGGGGGGGGGGGGGTCAGGACATCCGGACATCCCCCCTGGATCCGCGCCTGGCTAGAGTGGACGTGCCTTAACCTGAAGTAGGCAGTGTTTTGAGACGCGCGTTGGCGATGACGTTTGTCACGTGACATTTCGAGCAGCACTCGGCGAGGAGGGAAGACCAGCCGACGAGGAGAGTAGCGAAGAGCGAAACGAGGGAGGGCCGTTTTTCGATCATCAAACGCGCGTAACTCCGCTATTACGGCACCATTTATAAAAATTCTCGCGGCTACGTGTTTTTTGTAGACTCGTGCACAAGTGCAACGCCAGAACTAAATTTCGACCTCTGGGTGGTTTAGGGGCCCTTTAAGCCAAAGCAAATGCTGATGATGATAGCTTTTTTCTACACGCGGACATGATCCTGGGGAACCTATCCCTTAACAGCTTCGCTGTAATGTATTTTTTTCGGTGCAGTATCGGTTAAATGGTTAAATACCCTGGTTCTGTCACATGTGATGCGCAACGTTCCCGGATTGGTGTGGTATGTCGCGATCCCTGCGTCGGCTCCCAGGTGGCTGGAACGGCTGCAAGGGATTTCCTCTTTGACGCTGCACATTAGGTGGCGCACCTTCTTTGCTTCAGTCATAGAGGGGTCCGCACGTCTGAAGAGCCGATTCATGTCTTCTACGAACGCTGTCACTCGCTCATTCGGGCCTTGAATTCCCGACTCCATTGCTAACTCCGCCCTCTCCTTCCTGTCCGCCCTGGCGAAGGCATTGAGGAACTGCCAACGAAATTTTTCCCATGACGTCAGTGTTGCCTCATGGTTCTCAAACGATATTTTTGTGGAATCTTCAAGAGCGAAGTACACGTAACGAAGCTTATGCTCATGGGTCCAGTCGTTGAGGTTGGCGACCCGGTCAAAATGGTCAAGCCAGTCGTTGGCATCCTCTGAAGCACTCCCGTGGAATGAATTCGGCGTCCGGGTCTGATTGACGACCACGTGCGATGCTGCAGTAGCAGCAGCAGCAGGTGGTTGGTTCGTCATTCTCCTTCGTTCGGGTAGCAGACCGTGCTGTGGCTGGAGACGTCGGCTGGTACGTACGTGCACAAGGGTAAGCTCAGCCGAACTACTTGCCGGGCTTAGGTCTGGGGTACGCTTCGGAGATTTTAACATTGACTGTACACAGCACCTCCACCAGAAATGTCACCTAGCTAGTACAGCTAGGATAGTTGACCAGGAACAGATAGGCAAAAAACACGTCAGCCTTTAATAATGGCTGGACCTCGGAGAGCGCGCGCGCAACCACGAACTTCGTCGTTCTCGCCTCAAGGGGCCAGTGTCACCACGTGCCAACTTATTTCGCGTGAATATATTGTAGGACCATATAAAAATAATGCGATGACAATGGCCATATGGTTTAAATTATAGTAGATTACGACCAGCATTAGCTCAAGCGCTGCTAAAGGTATGTGGTATGTAAAATTTAATGAAGTGCTGGTTTTAAATTAAAGTGCAGCCTAGCAGGTTTTGAGAACTTTTACTCTGGCAGAATGACAAAATAAAAATTATTTGAAATCAGTGATGCCACGCTGGTGAGGCTTGGGCATGAATATCCTACAGTAATAATAAGTCTGCCAAATTCACAAGGATCTTGACTGAATTCTTCACTAGGCTCAACTGTTTTGTTGTTGCCCTATATTGTTTCTATAGGAACAGTGCACAACAAAAATCGTGCGACTTCCTATTGTCTTAACACCCTATAATTGCCTTAGATTCATGGTTCTCAGCCATGGATGTGTCGGGGACCACTTACAATGACTGGGTATAAACTAACACAACATGAGGCGTGAAACAGGTGCCTTTTATTGTTACTTGGCAAAGAATGGTCAAACAAAAGTGCCACTTCAACTCAATCTGGACAGCTTGTCAATACGTGCTGCAGTCACGCTTAAGCAGAGTCACATATCTGCAGCCACATTCAACCCATTTCTGTATTTGCTTTTCAAGTATGAAAGCCTGGAAAAAGTATTCTCGCATGCATATGATATAAAACTGCAACAAAAGCTTTACAGCCATCTCATGTAGAAGGGGAAACATTTCTGCAGTCCCCAACCAGAATGCCTCAAGACTTGCAGCGGCCACAAAAAAAAAAAAAAAAAAAAAAAAAAAAAAAACAATCTTGGTTGCGTTTATGTGAGTGCGGGTTTTGCAGACCCCATTTGAGAACCACTGCCTTAGATGTAGGGCCATTTGATGTTCATCAATTAATATTTACACAGGATTTAGATGACACCTTTAAAGACAAGTGTCCCTCATGCTTCCATGTAAAGGAGCACTGACAGAGGTGCTTTGTGCTTCATTTTTTATATTAATCTGGTTGCACATGCCAGCCTTTAAGATCACACCATGCCGTTGAAAAGCTGGGTGTACTTTTAGTGATTCTTAACTGAATGCCAAGACCTGTTTCACTAAATAAAATATTCTTTTGACCCTTCTCAGACATCTCAACGAAAATTTAATTCTGGTGTTTACAAGTCACAACCACGATACAATTACGAGGCATGCCGTGGTTGCGGACTACGGCTTAATTTTGATTGCTTGAGGTATTTTATAGTGCACCCAATCCACACATGCGTTCTTGTATCCCCCTCACATCCGAATGAGAATTGTGCTGCTGAGGTTGCCACGGCCACGATCGAACCCGCGACCTCAGCAGCACAATGCTTCTCAGACATTTCTTTGCATTCAGCACAAAATGAGTCTGCTCTACAAACTTTTCTACTGGCACTTCTCAGGGAACATGGAGAATCACCGTCACCTTCCCATCACAGATCAAATGTGCACCAAGAAAGAAAGGCCAATGTTGTGGTGCAGAGAGGCCTTGACATGCTCAGCATTCAATAGCACAATAACAGCATGGCTTACTCACAAACTGGAGCGTGCATCATTTGCTTGTGATCTACAATGCCATGATGTCGCGAAATCATGGAGCCAGACTGCCTTTGGCATTTTTAAATGTTCGCATTAAGGATAATATATTTCTTGTGCACAGAAGCATAAAGTTTCATAGTGTAACTGATTTACAGCTAAACACGCATAAGAAAAAGATTGTGTCAGGTCTACTTAAATGAGCTTGGCCCATTCTTGCAATGTTACACTGTTCAGATGAATTCAGGTCTCTCATTACAGTTATGCCAGTTTTTATACTTTTTAGACATGCTATGTTTGCTCCAGTTTTATACGGCGATTGTAGATAGCCACACCATGTTGTTAGAATAATTCAAAAGTAAATTTTAGTAGAAGCACCACTTATGCCCAGGCTTAGAATATGCCAGTGTAATTTGCAATTCTTATCAGCAATAGCAAATCAATAAACTTGAATGTGTTCAGAAATTGGCAGCAAGATTTATTTACTTTTCCTATCGATGAACACAATCTGCAACAGCCCTGCTAACAATGGCAGGACTGCAAACGGTAAATGTCTGGAGAAAAATAGCCTGCCTAAAGTTCTGTTATCAGTTGAACGGTAAATTTAACTTAACTCACCTGATCCCACCTGGAAGAATGCTTTTTACCCTATAACTCACGAGTTGATGTGTACAAATATTCATTTCTTGTTCACACTATAGCTATGTGGAATAACCTTGTTCCTGAAGTTTTCAGTGGCGTTGATGGCTTGACTTTTTTTGAACGGAATTTGGAGTTTTCTTTTTTATAAGTTGTATTATTATAGTATTCTTTTTCTTGTGATGTGTATTTTTATCGATGACAGAGTTTACTCTATTGTATATGCACATCCCACCCTGTAACAGCCCGTATGGGCTTACAGTATCTAAATAATAAAGTAAAATGGGGTTGCTCCATGTTGAGGTCTACAAGCATGGCATTGTAAATGGGCGCCAGAAGCAGCAGCTTTTCAAGGTATTTTGCCGCACCATGCAAAGTCCAATTATTGTGCCCCTCTCCACTCTCGCTGGTAAAACCTGCTGGTGAGCAAGGGGCTTTCAAGATATGTTGTGCTGTTCCTAAAATGCCGCCGGATGCGGCCATTTGTTTTGCCTACAGGACGAAAAGTCCCTGGCCAGGAGTGCGTCAAACATGCAGAAATAGCTGTTGATTGTGCTACTGAAGTTCTAGACATGAACTGTAGTTTTGCTATCAGGTTGAAAAATACAGCAATGCTGTAGCAAGCAGTGTGATGAAAGCTGTTGCAGGGCTCTTCCAAGGCATAGCCAGCACTGCATGCACATACTTTGCACACTCAAGAGGCTTTAGCAATAATAATTACAGTAAATCGCATTTGTGCAGCTTCACTCTGTTTTTATTACTGGCAGGTTTTAAAATTCGTGAGAAAAGGTAGGTCTTTTTCTTTTAATTTGCTTATGCACAAGAAAGTGTGTGTGCATGGAAGGGGTTAAGGCTACTTTATCAAGCCACAATGCTTCCTGGCATTATAAACCGAAGCCTTGTGCATTTGTCTGCAGTCGCTCACTGCACTTTCAAACACACAATCAGAACAGAGAGCACAGGAAAACACACAAGCAGTAGATTCAGCAATTTATTTGAAACAAATGCAGTTTTATTTTACAGAATGACATTCCCAAAAAGCAACCACATGCTATGCACATAATACAGCCAACTTGGGTTAATTCAGCAGCTGTTAATTTGCCCTACCTTTATATGTTCAAATGTTTCAAGTTACTTTATGATGCAAGCTGCTAGAGTTTTAAAGAGAACTTCACAAACTTCATCTAGTATCTTCAGGCGACCTGAACTTCCACGAACTCACCAGCAAGATTGGTCACAACTCGAATTTAACAATATTACTAAAGAGTCGGGCGACACAGCATATATTTTGCGTTGCATTACCACAAACATGGCTCCACACAAGTTTTCTCTGAAAACGCATGTGAATGCAGGGAACTGCAGTACGTTTACCATTGTAGTGAAGTTGATCAGCTCGATCACAGAGAAGAAAAAAAGGAATAACAAATTGTCCACCAACCTACCCCCTCCCAAAATGGCAATTCTTTCTGACCAGATCAATCTTATATGTATTTTTATTTAATATAAATACTACAATGACTATGGTTAATGTATCGGAGAGTAGATAGGAGTTGGTCAGCAATGTCAAATGCACACAACCTGTGACTTGCAAAACAAATGAAACTGGTCACTATTTAGTGACAGTGTTCTTTTGTGTGTAACAACTTGGTTCTAGAGAAGTTTCTCATTCTATAAAGGTTTTTATATAGTGAAATATTTGGAGGAATTTGAGGTATCACCTAACTCAAGGGACTTCCAGTGGCAGCCTCTCTGGATCTCGTGATTCCCGACACCCACCAATATACAGCACATCTGACTGCAGCTGTGGGAAAACGAGGGATAAGGGTTGATTGTGAGATTCATGGCAGTTCCCAAGTTTTTAACCTAGTACCTCCTCTATACGAGGTCGAGACTATGCCACTAGACCACAGCACAGTCGCCATAACATTATTTACTCACTCTACAGCTGGGCTTGTTGGTAAAGATAGACAGAATGCCAACTCAAGTGACCACCATGTGTGTCTGCTCATCCGTGTTCTTATGCTGTGGCTCAGCCTTGAATGCATTGTAGTTTCAACACTGGCTACTATATTTTGACTAGTAATATAATATGTTTTTGAACTTATAGCCAACTAATGTACCTCATACTACATTCTGAACCTTGCTGCAGTGTAGTGGGATTTCTGTGTAACGCACTGGCCTCTACCACCAAATGCCTGAAAAATGAAAAAAAATAATTATGTAGATCCCACACACTGTGGGGATTTATGTTATGGGAAGCATTTTGCAGGTAAATGGCTATGTAGCATTGGTTAGGATTCTGCCGAGCATTGCAGCATTAATCAACGTGTTTGTGTATGGCGAGTGATTGCAAGTGTGACAAGCATTGCGAGGAGAGTACAAAGGCCCTTCGCCTTCGTACTTCCTTGAAATGGTAGTAATGTAAAGGTTTCTTTGCCTCTTCCTGCCTGCACTGTGGTGGCTACTGTTTTGCTGAGTGGCATGGCTCATGCGGTATGCACAAATGGTTATGTGCCCATTCTTGGCCCGTCTGCTGATTTGGGCATGTGTCACTGTGGCACAAGGAGTATAGAATCCTTATATGTAGTATTGAGATAAATGTCATACTTCTCTGTACATACACCTCTTGTCAACATTTTTCACTCAATGAGCACATATCACCTTCACCCTCAATGCAAAGGTAGTACAATGTCGCACAGTGTCCACGTTGTTCAAGCTGCTACAATGAAGGGACAGGGAAATGTGGGCGAATCGCAAAGCAGGAGCAGTCTAACAAAATACCTCAAAGTGCTGCCACAAAGGAAGAATTGGAGAAACTGACATGCTCTCACTTTGACGAGTAACTTGTACATGCACACATGCTCCGACACATATTGTGCACCATAATGCATGGGCCACTACCTCATACACCTAGCTACACATTGGCGAGCGTGAAGTATGTGCACAACAGCGGCCTAATGGTTAGAGCGTTGGGTTGCTATGTTGGGAGACAGGTTTGGACTCACTGCCAGACATAATTTAGTTATAAATGGGAAAGACCAACATGAGCCGGGACATAAAATTGCCTACTGCAAAGTGCTTGGTATGAAAAAATAATTATTTGCATTAAAAATGCTCAAATCCAGCACATGCAATATTTAGTAAGTGCTTTTCCACACACCTAAAATGCTCTGTGATGGAGCACGGTGGAAGTGTAGTGGCTTTGCCACAAGGTTGACATGCATAACAGTAAACAGTAATGCAACAACAGCGGCTTTTTCACATAACCAAGGTTCATTGTGGTGCAGCACAGTGCAACAACCGCGGCTTCCACACAAAGCTAAGGTACATAATGCTACACGGACATGGAGCAACGTCTTTCACAGACACAATGTAGAGGTTGTTTGCGTGCACTTCAATGATTTTATAATCAACTAAAGTGGTTGTGAATTTTGCGACCATAATGTTTTTAAAACGAAGCTTAGGCCGCATTAGCCATTGCTTAAGGAGGTATGAGCCATTCGTTGTCTTATGTGAAGGACAGATTTAATTTTGAAGCAATTTAATTTCAAAGAATCGCAAGCGGAAATGGTGGGCAAATGCTGCTACGTCAAACATATATCTGAGATATGTTCGAAGGCATTTAAGAAGTTGTGCTTCTTACGCAGAAAGCTTCGTAATGCTCCTCCTCATGTGCGCTTGCTCGCTGTAAACATCATATGTACGGTCAAAATTAGAATACGCGTCACAAATTTGGGACCCACACACGACAAAAGATAATAATCAGCTCGAAATGATTCAGCGTAAGGCCACCAGATTTATCTTTAATAAATATAGAAGTTCTGATTCCCCAAGTGAAATAATGAAGAAAAACAAGATTTTTTCCTTACATTCTAGAAGGAAATTCCATCGCATAAAATTTCTTCATAATATAATGACTGGTTACACGAAGTTAACTGATCTTCCATACCTTCGCCCTGTAACAAGGCAAACAAGACACACTAGAGCTCATTTTTTGCAACCAATTTTTGCCAGAACTAAAGCATTCAAAAACAGCTATTTTCCGAGAACTATACAGGACTGGAATATACTTCCAGAATCAGTAATAATGTCGCCAAAATTCGTTCAGTCTCTGGAGGAGCACATTTTATGTTAGTTGTGAGGTTTTTTTTCCTGCTGATGTTGGGTTTAACTACGTGATAATGCGTTATTACTTAATATGTATTTATTGTAGCTTTTTTCTGTCCTTGATGCTTTGTATTTATAGCGTATTGTTTTCTATTACTTGAATATTGTATCATTGTATGTATAATTTTATCATTGTCTTTATTATCATGTATCTGCCCCTCCTGCTTGGGCCAAGTTGGCCTGCAGTATTTTCAAATAAATAAATAAATAAGCAAACAAACCACACCGCCAAGCAAACATGAGACATCGAACGCAGGCGACAATGGCGGACGCACCGTCAGTGACGTCATTCTCTACGTCGCAGCCGAACGTGTGTGTAACCTCATTAAGAAACACAAAGACGTAATTAAACCAGTCATAAACACCGCAGCCGCACGATTCATCTTTGCTGGTTAACCATCTGTATGGAGTGCTGGGGCAGTGATTTTTTGTTTTTTTTTTTGTTTTTTTTCTTCACTTTTCAGACTGCAGAATGCTTATTTCTACATTATATTAGGGCAAATAAGTAGCTTTTTATTTTCAACACCTTTTAAACAGTGCGTAGTAATGGTGACCACAGTATATTAGCGAAAATATAAAAAAATTTGCATAATGCAGATCAATAAGCGTTGCCTCTAGGATCACTAAAAATCATGTCAAGCGGCATGGGTAACTGTCACTTACTAAGTGCACATAAAAAGCACTTCCAAAAGGTGGGCTCAAATGCTCAAACTTCAGTCACAGGATGCATTCTTGGTGTTCACCAAAATATGGGCCATAACCCTGACACTGCCTACATCAGATTCAGCTTGCAGTTGTGAAGTGGCCTGGGAAGTTCACAAATAGATGTGAAATAATTTTAAAGTAAATTACATGCTATGGTTTGTACCTGCAGTCGTGCCTGCTCATAGCATAACTGGCGCTATCTAGCACACTTGTGATAAAGACAGTTCCCCAGAAGAAAGGCGCTCCTTTTTGTAAAACTTTCGTGACTGTATATCAGGTCTGATACAATCACAAGATCACAGAAAGGGTCTGAGAATATAAGACCCATTTCCTTGAGGCAAAGACCTCAAGTTTAGCATAGAGCCAGTAACCAGGAACAGTCAATCCTACTCACACATGCCTATTTTATTTTCTTTTAGTTTCAGGTTCACCTAAATTATTGCCATCATGATAGCCATCAAATAATATGGTAGCATCAATTTTTGTATTAATCATTTAAGCATTGAAATCTAAGAGCTTGCAGCAGAGTGAAAAGTTAGAAGGACAAGGGAAGAGAGGGGAGGCATCATATTCTAAAATTTCACATTTTTAGTGGGTTGCAGTGTAATCGAAATTAGCAAGCACTAATTGAGCGACAAGGCCACTGGACACAGCAAAAGTAGATTTAGCTGAAACACAGCAGCCTGTAAGAAAGAAAGGCAACAATCATTCTTTGCGATGCTTAGTCTGAATCACTGTTTTACATGCCACCGGTGATCATAAACATGCTGGAGGTGAAGCATATGCTGTGACTCATTTTGCGTCGCCTGTGCAATTATCTTACTAAAACCATTTGTGAAAAAGCATGCCAACAATAATTCAGAATTGAGCACCATGTGTGTCATGAAGCATCACAGTCATAGCCACAAGAACGTTTAGGTGTCGCCAGAAGTAACCTGAACAGTGAGGACACATCTATAGCCGCTTAATTTAACAAACTGAATGCCTTGGAAGGAAGATTCACTGAGCTAACACATCTACGGCAACCCAACCAGAAATCTCGAGCACCGTCTGAAGAAGACGCAAAAAGGCACTCAATGTGCACTATACAGGGTTGCAGTGCCCAATGTACTTCTCCTTTCTGGGGTTTTACGTGCCAAAACCAGTTCTGATTATGAGGCACACCGTAGTGGAGGGCTCCGGATTAATTTTGACCACCTGGGGTTCTTTAACGTGCACTACAACGCAAGCACACGAGCGTTTTTGCATTCCGCCGCCATCGAAATGCGGCTGCCGCAGCCGGGATTCGATCCCGCAACCTCGTGCTCAGCAGCGCAACGCCTTAGCTAACTGAGCAACCACGGCGGGTGGGCAGTGCCCAATGTATCATTTATGCTATGCTGTGTTTGATACCTACAAATTGATTTAAACATAACAAACACAGAGCCTATAGTCTTTCTTTTTCTATGCTCGATCGAGTTCTCAGTTGTGGATAGCTTAGCAAACTAATTACTAATTAATTACTATGTAGCGACAAAGGCAGGCACCAACAAAGGATGTGAAAGAAGACGGTTGTTGGTGTTCGTGCTCACTCTGCTTGGCCATGGACCAAGCACCTTTTGTGAATCTTTATTCCTGACATAAGTCACGCTTAGAGCTAAATTTGCACACTCATTTATTTGGCGTGCTGGTTCTATTGCTCTTTGTGTGTGGACTCTACCTCCAGCCTTGGCTATGCCCGACCACAAGGAACAACAAGATGCCACCTCACCCCCAGATGTCAAATGATGTGGCGTGTCAAGGCAGCAAGACTGTGTTGTATTCAGCAGCACTGACAACCATATTGTGGAGGACCGGCTTTCCTCCTATGTACAACACGACACATCAGCAGAATAAGAACAAGGAAATGCCCCACACATGTGCACGGCGCTAAACTGGATGCACTACCTGCAAGAGAGAATGAGGGAGAATGAGCTTCATGTCACTTGAGCAACTGCCTACAAATGTTTTTTTTGGCCACAGCATCGAAGCTGCGATTGAGGTAATGCCCAGCACCATATCGAATAGAAAGCACAATATGCATTGCACGCACAACGCGTCACCAAAGCAAACACAACACCTGCTTTATATGTTGCATCTGAGCTGAAACGGGTGAATCCCAAACTCTGCGTGTCACATAACATCTGAAAGCATTAGCTGCTACGAGAGAACCAGTGAGGTTAATCATGCATCTGTATGCATCTGTAGCCTAATCAGTAAAGAATTGGGCTGCTGCACTAGGGACCCGCATTCAATGCCCACCATCAGGAGCATTACTAATTATTAATGAAGCTACCTGGGCAGGTGTACGAAGAAATTTGAAAACAGATCATGATAATGCTTTGCATTAAGAGACAACTTGCTGCCGGATGGAGCTCAACCCATATTTTCTGCTTTGCGCTTGCGATGCTCTACCAAGTGAGCTACGTCAGCAGTAGTCCCAATGTCCATTTTCTTGGATAGTTGCACATGTGTACCAAACTTCGTCCTGGAAGTGCTAGGCAGCAGAACTAACTGCCATGATGGCAGATGTGAAGTATCCTTTAAACCTCTGACATTACATACAACATTATGTTAAAAGTATGCAACTGGCCGATGAACACTCGTGTTCTACCTTGAGGCACTAAGGCTGCCAATGTCGAGACATTTGCATTTTATGAGCGACAAAAATCAGGGGAACCAAAGAGCTCAATTTCTTGTTAGTAACAAGCGCGTGATGGCAACAGACAACGAAGCAACAGTGGCTGTATAGAAAAATGGGCTAGAGCATACGACAATCATTGGCAACTCACAATAGAATTCTTTCTCTACAATTTATTGTCTCAAGACACCTGGAAGCAAATTTTGTGGATTATACTTTTAGAATGTCTTTTGCGACTGCAAATTTAAATGCGTGTAATACTTTGTGGCAACCTGGAACATTTTAATGTTTAGCATCTCCATACTTTAAATCTGTGGACAAGCTTTGCCACCTTGTTAGAACAATAATTATCTGGTGTCATACATGACTCAAACAACTATTAGTTGTTGAAACAACTACCGGGTTGGCACGTACTATGGCACAACAGCACCCCCGCCGCCAGATAATACATCGAGAAGTCGAGCTGTTCGACACAGCTCGACGTATGCGATGTGCTGATTGAGTGACGTTCTTGAGGGGCTAAGGGAAACGCTTTGGCGCCATTTCCTCCGCTGGTCCTTCCTTTGCCTGGATCTGAGAAAGCTCAAGGAATGACCGAAAATCAACGCCAACCATCTCAGCGAAAGTGAGGCACCCTCCCAATGCTCTCCACAACGCCAGACCAAACTCTATGAAAGCCAACGCTCTAACTCCCTCTGTGCTCTCAACAGCACCCACTAGGGTTATTGTACTAAGCACGAGACACGCGCCCTAGAAAGAGCCCGGGATACAGACCTCTACAAATAGTGATTTCAAAGAAGACACATCCAAAGAGAATAAACAGCTAAAGAATCGATTGCAAAGCGATTCACAACAGTCATCAGGGCACGCCATGCACAGCTGAGGTGATCGAAGAAAGTTTCTCTTTTGCCCCGTCTACCTCTGAGCGAACTGTGTGTTACTTGGTCTGCAATGATAGCCCATTCTAGTGGCAGCGGTAGGTTCTCGAACGATCAGGAGGCTCATTTTCATCGGTGACACTAACATTACGATACCCTTCACACGATATTTTGTCGTAAGGGATTACCAATCAACTTCAATGTGCTAAAATAACTGAATAGACAATAGTATACATGAAAACGTAGAATTAAATCTTTTAACTTCTAAGGTAAGCTCTCGAATAAGCATAGGCTGCAGCCTAAAAGTCTCTGCTAAGTCCGTCAGCGTTTGTATGCAGCTTCCCTTTCTTGTAGCGAACAGAGAAATTATGGTGCTGAAGTGACAAGCTCCACCTGAGTAGACGGCCATTTCTTGGTGACATGGTGTGTAACCAGGTCAAAGGGCAATGATCCGTCTCAACAATAAATGGTGACCCCGAGACATAACAAGCGAGCTTATCGACAGCCCATACCAGACAAGCGCACTCCTTTTCAGACGTACTATACGCCTCCTCTCTGACGCTAAGCTTCCGGCTCAAATATAAAACGGGCCGCTCGTGCCCATCGGCATCCTCCTGGCAAAGTATGGCTCCTAGGCCGCGGTCACTCGCATCACATTGTATAATAAAGCCCTTAGAGAAATTAGGGGCCATAAGCACAGGTCTTTCTCCCAGAGCTTGTTTCAGGCTCTCGAAAGCCTTCTCTTTCTTCTCATCCCACGAAATGATCGTTGGCTCTGATTTGCGGAGACAATCTGTCAAAGGGCTAGCGAGATTCGAGTAATCTTTCACGTAGTGCTGATAATACCCCGCCAGTCCCAAAAACGCCCTTACTTCCGACTTTGTAGTTGGACGCCGGTATTCCAAAACGGCAGCAACTTTTAGCTCAGAGGGTCTACGCTGGCCGCGCCCCACGACATGACCCAGGTAGCTCACACTAGCACACCCCAAATGGCACTTCCGGGCTCTGACAGTGAGACCCGCGTCGCGCAGTCGACCTAGGACTGTGCGCAAATGATTAACATGCTCCTCCCAGGTGTTGGAGAAAATCGCCACGTCGTCCAAGTAAGGAAGGGCGAAATCTCCCAACCCGTGCAACACTCGATCCATTAGGCTTGAAAAGCAATAAGGAGCATTCTTTAGGCCGAAGCTCAGCATCACAGGACGGAATGTTCCCAAAGGCGAGATGAATGCGGCATATCGAGACGCACGTTCGGTCAGTGGGACTTGCCAATACCCTCGCACTAAATCTAAAGTGGAGATATACATGGAATTTGCCACCGTCTCGACTCTTTCTTCGATGTTCGGTATTGGATACGCCTGGTCTAGGGTTACCGAATTTAACCGGCGATAATCCACGCAAGGTCTTGGTTCTTTACCTGGAACTTCAACCAGGATAAGTGGGGAAGTGTAATCACTTTCTCCGGGTATACAATGACACCCAGTTCGCACGTGCGGCGGATCTCTGCTTCCATGATTTCCTTTTGCCGTGGCGAGACGCGGTACGGCTTGCTGCGGACCGGCTGTTCGCTCGACAACTGAATATCGTGCTCGATTAGAGTTGTTTTCCCTGGTCGGTCGGAAAATACTGGTTCGAAGTCCCGAACAATTTCCCTCAAGTCGTCTCGTTGGCTCTCCGAGAGGCGTTTCTTCAGCAATTAGCTCCAGCAACTCGTTAGCTGCTGCGTCGCCTCCCTGAGGAAAACACAGGAAATCACTCGGTTCCTCTTCCGGCGCATTTAAGGTTAAGTTTACCACTGCCTGACGATGAAAGTACGGTTTCATTAGATTGCTATGATAAATCTTGTTTTGCTTTCTGCCGAGTTTCACCTCGTAGTTCGTGTCGGAAAGCCTCGATACCACTTTAGCAGGCCCTTCCCATTGAACATCCATTTTGTTCTTCTTGCACTGTCTTAGCAACATTACCTCGTCGCCAATGTGGAACGTGCGTTGTCGCGATGACTTATCGTAATAAGTCTTTGCTGAGCTCTGTGCAGCCTTAATATTTTCCTCAACGAGCTCCTTGGTTTTTGACAGCCTTTCCAGCAGGTCCAACACATAACTTACCACACGTGGGTCCCCTTGATAACCCTCCCAAGCGTCTTTCAGCAGGCTCAATGGTGACCTTAGGTTACGCCCGTAAACTAGCTCGGCGGGGCTAAACCCAGTGCTCTCATGTGGCGCGGACCTTATTGCGAACAGTGCTGCCGGGATGCAAGCCTCCCAGTCTTCGTCGTGCTCAAAACAAAGTGCTCTCAATACCCGCTTAAGCACGGAATGCATCCGCTCAACAGGATTCGACTTGGGATGACAAATAGAGCTATGACTTATATTTATTCCGCAGCGTTCAAAGAACGTCGTTGTCAAGCAGCTAGTAAACACGCTCCCATTGTCACTTTGAATCTCCGCCGGGAAGCCAACACGGGCGAATGTGGACAATAGTGCATCAACAATACACGGGGAGTTAAGCTCTTTAAGTGGAATTGCCTCAGGAAATTTTGTTCCCACGCACAGTATGGTCAAAATATATCGGCAACCTGAACGGGATTCCGGGAGGGGTCCCACCACATCTATTACAAGCTTCCGGAACGGTTCTGTAATAATGGGCACCAATTTCATTGGGGCCTTCCACTTGTCGTTGGATTTGCCAACTCGCTGACATGCGTCGCATGACCGAACAAGTGTTTCAACCTCTTTCCAGCATCCTGGCCAATAGAAATCTTGCGCTAACCTAGCCTTTGTCTTTTTGATACCTAGGTGACCCGCCCAAGCATTCCCATGCGCTAACTCTAAAAGCTGTGGTCGGTACATTTCTGGCACGAGTAGTTGGTTGTATGTTCGACCCTTGGAATCCTGATATTTCCGGTACTTGAGACCTGACCTAGTGTAGAACGAGATGTTCTTTAGGGCCACGCCTTCATTCACATTAGCCTGCAGAACAGTTAGCGAAGGGTCACTTTTCTGTGCCGCGATAAGTGTCTCTCGGTCAACCCTACTAAGCTGCTCCCAGCAAAAGGATGCGGGACTAAGCAGTGAACCTTCTACTTCAGCCCTAGGCGCCCCGTTTTCCCGAGACTCGAATGGCTCCTCACCCACTGTCACTGATCCTGTAATTGATCCGTCACAAGTCTGAGTCTTCTGCTTTTCATGAGCCATATTTCCCGGCCCAGGCTGCTGCTGTGAGGAGGTTACATTGTCCGTTTCCGCGTTTGAAGATGAGCTTTCAAGTTTCTTTGAGAGGGCGCGTGACCGCGATCGCGTTAATGCCATGCAAGCGAGACTGGTAGAGAACGACCGGCCCTCCCTTTCTAAAAGCTGCTCCGATTTGTTCGAAAAAAGATATGGAAAGTGTTCGGGTAAACTTGGACTCACGGCTGCCTCCGTTTGCAACCTTCCAAAAACGCCATCGAGGGTTACCCTAGCAACTGGCAAGCACGCGCTCTGCTCTTCTGCGACTTGTCTGATCCAGGCGCATTCCCCTGTGTAGTCCCCGGGAGAAACACAGGACGGATGAGTAACATCCATGGTGGCGGCTGAATCGCGAAGTGCCCTGCACATTTTCCCGTTTACCACGACATCCTGCATATATGGCTCGAGCAGCCTCATATTTTCGTCTGACTGGCTAATGCTGGCGAACGCGATCTGCTCCTTGCAATTTGAGGAAATATGGCCGTCCTTTCCGCAACGGAAGCAGATAATTGGTCTCCGGGCCTCGAACGCGCGCGCTACGTCCGTTTTAGCTTTAGCGGCCCCAGCCGACGGGGCTGTCGCTGCTAACCCTTCCCTCGCCACTTCAGCCTTAGTCGATACTCCTTTGCTAAACTCGTCACTCGTAGATGATTTCTTACTCGGCAACAGTGGGTTGCGAGAGGAAAACCGCTTTAAAGAATAGTCCTTTTTTTCTGGCCTATCTTCCTGAACAGGTTTTCCTTGGAAGTTTCGGCGCGTGTAATATTCCTCGACCAGGCCCGGCGAGCCGCGGAAGCCAGTGGGGCCCTGGAATAGGGGCTCCACCCATAGACACCAGTAAGATTTTTGTTTCAATAAAGTTGTTCTTCTTCTTCTCTAGGTCTACCTCTGGGAGCCTGTCCTGCAGCCAGAGTCTAACTTCTTCTGGAAGAACTCGGTAAAACTGCTCCAGTGCTATGCATTCAAGCACCTTGTCGTGATTGCCATACACTTCTGCACTTTTGAGCCACTCCTTTAAGTTAGATTTTAACTCATACGCGAACTCAGTGTGCGACTCGCTGCCCCTTTTTGCCTGTCTAAACCGCTGTCGAAATGCCTCGGCTGAGAGGCGGTATTTGCGAAGAAGCGCGGCTTTTACCTTCCCGTAATTCTCGTAGTCTTCTTTAGACAAGCGTGCGAGAACCTCCGCAGCCTCTCCTGGGACAACTGAAAGAAGTTTTTGAGACCAAAGGCTTTCGTCCAGCCCTATCTTTTCACACGTACGTTCGAAATTCACGAGAAAAAGTGCGATATCCCCGCCTATCCTGTACGGTAGCATCAGGTCCTGTATTCTCAGTTTAGGCGTATCGTCTCCACCCGAAAGGGGACTTGAACGCGCCGAGCTGATTCGACTTTGCTCTATTTCCAGTTCTCTCATTTTAAGAGCATAATCTCGCTCTTCGCGAATTTTTTTCGCCTCTGCCTCGTCGCGAATTTTTTCGCTTCTGCCTCGTCGCGAACATTTTTCTCGCTTCTCTTCTGAAGAATTTCTCCCCAAACTTCTTCGACTTCCTCCTCAGTTACCTCTTGTGCCCTCATAACGTCAAGAATGGCTTTCTTTCGCTTTGCCGCGGCAACAGAAATGCCCATCTCGTGACAAACATCAAGAAGGTCCTGTATCCTGAGCTTCTCCATCGTGATCTGACGGCTCGTCTCCGGTTTTGCCTCTAAATTAGCTTTGCTTCCGAAGCCAGAAATTTATGCGAGGCTTGAAGCGAACTAAGACAAAACCACTACAACCCTTTCAGAATACTTGACCAAATGTCCTGAGCATTTACGTGTGTGACAGAGGTCTGGCGATGCGAAAGGCAAACGTCGGGCACTCACCCCTCCAAAGTAGCTGACGCCGGTCGATCTCGTGGCTGCCGTTGAGCGGTGTAGCGGTCGTTTATCCGGCTTCGAATCCCACAGCTTGCCATCCACTGTTGTGACTTCGGGGTGGAGGACGATAGACGGACTCTTTCAGCAGACGAAGAAGAAACGAAAAGCTTTATACAATATTTACAGATAGTGGGCAATAGCGTACATGTAGCTGTAAGAGCGCATCCGACCGACTGGGCGGCTGGTGGCGACTCTCTGGCTTAACAATGGGCCGGTTCCTCCTTAAATCCCCTTGGCGGCTACTCCTCGTCGACAGGGCCCAGACGGGCGGTTGCTGACGTCACTCGCGTCGCATTGTGTCGTCGCGTCCCCTTGGCGACTCGTCGACAGGACCCCGAGGGACGGGTGGCGATGATGGCCGGGCTGCTTGCACGTCGGCAGGACACAGACGGGGCGGTTGCTGAGGTCCCCCCGCGCCGTATTGTGTCGTCGCGTCCCCTTGGCGACTCCGGACGGGGCGGTTGCTGAGGCACCCGCGTCGCATTGTGTCGCTGCGTCCCGTTGGCGACTAGTCGACAGGACCCCGAGGGATGGGGGGGGGGGGGGGGGGGGGCGATGACCGGGTTGGCACGTACAATGGCACAACAGCACATGATCTACGAACAACGAAAGCAACGGACGTGTATAGAAAGGTGAGCTGATTTACGCACTCATTTATGTTTAATTTTGAAGCTGCCCGCAAAAGCGACAGCAGCAGTAAAGCGGGTTTCTTTAACAGCTTGATCACAACGTGTACATTGCACAATTTACCTCCACGGCCCTCAAAAGAGTGGCTAAGAAGTTGTAAGTGAAAGAATTACGCTTCCGTTATCTCACTGCAACAAATGAAAGCCTCTGACGCACCTACCGCGGCATTAAATTTTTGGCGAGATACTAGCGCAGAACATGAACCAATAGCCTCAGAGTTTTTAAAAATGAATGACGAGCAAATAACAGAGATCGCAAACAACATAGAGAAGAAAATTGAGGCTTTTCCTACAGCAGTCTGGGAATATAAGGAACTGGTGGAGGTTATGCAGCATGAAATAAGGCGGACACGGCAATACAATTGTTGGATTGGAAAGAGGAAACCACGTAAGTGGTGGAACAAGGAAATTAAACAAGCTATAGAAGAGCGTAAAGAGGCATCTAGGGTTCATCGAGAAGCCAAAAAGTTGGGATTACAAGAAGAAGAGGTGCTCCTTAGATGGAATACATACAGAGAAAAGAAAAGGGTTGCGAGTGAGCTCGTGCAAGAGAAAATTAAATGCGCAAGTGAACGTTGGGTGCATAACATTCACAAAAGAGACAAAGGCGCCCCAAAAAGATTCTGGAACCATATAAAAGCACTCGGAGCTCCAACTAGAAACTCGCAAACGGCTATAAGGGATGAAGACGGTAACATCTATGAAGGCGATGATGCGCTGCGGTACATCACAGACGTTATCAGGCATAACTTCGGCACGAGAAAAAGTGTAGTTCAGACAACAGATCCAGCAACAACAGAGAGGCTTGAGAGATCAAAATTCAGCATAGAAAGCTTCTATTGGAAAAAGGCAGCAGAAAATGTCCCTAACAACACGGCAGCAGGACCCGATGAAATCCCAATACAGCTAATCAAAAACCTCGGTCCAAAAAGCAAGGCACTGCTGACTAATGCCATAGAGCAAGTGATTAGAACAAAGAATATTCCCGTTGGATGGCGTGAAAGCAAGATGAATCTCATCTACAAAGGCAAAGGAGATAAGGATAAGACGAGCTCGTACAGGCCAGTTACAGTAACGTCGGTGATATATAGAATGGCAATGGAAGCCATAAAATTAGAACTGTCGAAGTGGGTGGAGGAAAACGGTGTATTGGGGGAACTACAGAATGGGTTCAGGCCAGGCAGACGCTTAGAAGACAATATGTTTGTACTAACTCAGTGCATAGAGATTTCAGTAGCCCAGAAAAGACCTTTATGGGTAGCATTTCTAGATATTAAAGGAGCTTATGACAACGTAGACAGGGAATTGTTGTGGGATATTCTTCAATACGAAGGCATAGATGACGATTTCGTGGAGCTGCTGAGGGA
Source organism: Dermacentor silvarum (assembly GCF_013339745.2). NCBI lineage: Eukaryota > Metazoa > Arthropoda > Arachnida > Ixodida > Ixodidae > Dermacentor > Dermacentor silvarum. The sequence continues at coordinate 142,042,788 of NC_051162.1, forward strand.
GATATATCGAGACAACCAAGTACAAGTGGCATGGGAAGGCCGAAAAGGAACTGAAATGGTGGGAATTCACCAAGGATTGAAGCAAGGATGCCCTCTGTCACCATTGTTGTTCACGCTTTACGTCAAGGGCATAGAAAGACGACTGGAAAACAGCGAATTAGGTTTTGATTTATCCTACATGCGTAATGGACAAATGGTGCAACAGAAGGTCCCTGGATTGATGTACGCAGACGACATTGTGCTACTAGCGGACAATAAAAAAGATTTACAGATACTTGCGAATATCTGTGGGAACGCAGCGACAAATCTAGGCCTTAAGTTTAGCACAGAGAAATCAGGGATTATGATCTTTAATGAACACACGAGTAACTTCGTGGTGTCAATTCAACAGCAAGTAATACCCATAGTGAAGCAATATAAGTACCTCGGCGTACACATAAACGAAGGAAAGAATTACTCAAGCAACCACCAAGATAATCTGAAAATAAAGGGGAAGCGGAATGCAGCATTAATGAAACACAGAGCACTGTGGGGCCACAATAAGTATGAGGTGGTGCGTGGAATCTGGAAAGGAGTAATGGTGCCAGCGCTAACATTCGCAAATGCCATTATATGCTTAAAATCGGATATATTGGCGGGTTTAGAAGTTAACCAAAGATCAGTAGGCCGGTTGGCTTTGGGAGCACACGGTAATACGACAAATGAGGACAGTGCATGGAGACATGGGTTGGGCCTCTTTTGGAGTCAGAGAAGCACAAAGCAAAATCAGTTTTGAAGAAAGGCTCAGGAACATGGATGAAAATAAATGGGCGGCTAAAGTGCACAAGTATCTCTACATGAAAAGCGTGGACACAGAATGGAGGAAGAGGTCAAGGAAGTTGGCAACCAAGTACAGGATAATCGAAACTGTAAATAGACAACCAGGGGTCATCAGAAAGAAAGTGAGAGAAATAGAGACCGTGAATTGGATGCAAAGAATGGAAACGAAAAGGACAATGGAGATTTACAAGAATGAGAAGAAAGAAATTAGAAGGGAAAATCTGTACGATAACACAAAGGGCAGTGCCTTGCTATTTGAGGCTCGAGCCGGTTGCCTAAGGACGAAAACATATCGGAACAAATATTCGGAAACTAGATGAGACATGTGTATGCTGCAGTAAAGATCCAGAGACCACTCAGCACATCCTAATGGAATGCGACGGGATCCACCCAGCGAGAACCGTAGGTAACGTGCAACTCCCAGAAGCGCTTGGGTTTAAAGTGGAAGGAAACATAAACAGATCAGCCGTAGAGATCAGCAAGAGACGATTAGAGTACTGGTGGAAAAAAGCAGGGAAAAGATGGATACGACCTGATCTCTTAAAATCATAGGCAGCGGTACAAGCTAAATTTTTGAAAAAGGTATACAAAAATGCGAGATAAAGAACATGTGTAGTATACCTGATTAAATCAAGCAGGCTAGGTGACTATTTGTCGCCACCCCGTTTCAAAGGGGATGCCAATAAATCATCATGAAATGAAATGAAATGAAATGAAATGAAATGAAATGTTATTTCAGACAACCAGTCTACATAGTTGCCTAGGGGATCGGCGTAAAGGCTCAGAAAGCCTGACAGAGCGCCGATCACCCGCTTACACACATGAATAATCAGTCATACATAGTAGGTGAACATGGGCTGGAAAACAAAACACGTCGCGATTTTTAACTAAGTCATGCCATTAGATACAAGATATACATATTGAGGTGATTAACCCGGAAGAAAAATGAGTATCCTTATACAGAGCTTAAAAAGAGAAATCAAACAAGCGTAGCATATGCAAGTTACATAATATAAGAAGAAATTGAAAGTGGTGTGAAGTTATCTTTGGATTTTTAGAAGGTAGGCATGCATCTTCTTTTTAAAGACATGAATGGAAGAGCTTTCATCAATTAGTGTCATTGCGGTGGGGTGGTCGTTAAGGAAGTCAGGAATTTGGTATGTTAATTTTTGTGCACCGTAGTTGGTACGAAGCGTATCTTTCTTGTAGATGATGTGTCTTAAATTGTGACTGTGATCTTTTTCGAGAAATGTCTTAAAAAATCCAGTTGGGTTGGATTTAACTTCGTGGTACACAACCGTCGCTAATTTTTTATATCGGATGTTATTAATTATTAGGAGTTCATGCTTTTTGAAGAGTAGAGCTGTATGTGAACGAAAGGGAAGCAGTTCAATTAAACGTAGAGCTCTTTTTTGCAATAAATATAAATAGCTGAGGTTCGTTTTTGTCGTTGTCCCCCAGATAAGAAGGCAGTAGTGAAGGTGCGAATGTATTGTTGTGTAGTAAATTTGTCTTTTTAGCCATACTGGTAATAAGTGACGTAACGTGCATAGTATGCCAACTGCTCGGGCGATGCTTTTTCGTAGGTAGTTGATATGAATAGACCAGTCTAAGTTTTCGTGAAAGAATACACCGAGGAATTTGTGCGACGTAACGCGGTCAATAGGCTGTCCCTGAAAGCTAATAATCTTTTCGCTTGTATATGTTTTATTACGGGGTCTAAATATAATGTACTTAGTTTTTTTAGCGTTTAAATTTAGCCTATTTGCCCTTAGCCAGGCAGACAGACTTTCTAACCACAGATTGGCCTGTGACTTAAGGACATCAATATCTGGCCCAGAGAAAAATACATTGGTGTCGTCAGCGTACAAAATAATGTCGGGTGTTAGCGGTATGTTTACTAAGTCGTTAATGTATATGATAAATAATAGAGGACCAAGGATTGAACCTTGCGGCACTCCGCATATAATTTCACCGAAGTGAGATTTCGCACTTCCAATTTTGGTGTATTGTAGACGGTTTTCGAGGTAACTTTTCAAGATGTTTAAAGCTACTCCTCTAATACCGTATCTGTATAGTTTGAGCAGTAAAATTTCGTGTTTGACAGAATCGAAGGCTTTTTTAAAGTCAAGGAACAACCCTACAGTAAGTAGCTTTTTTTCCATATTGTCAATTATTTTATCTTTAATATCGAGTAACGCCATTTCTGTGGATTTTTTCTTTTGAAAACCGTATTGATTTTTACGATAGTGTTCTTTTGCTGCAAGAAATGAGTAAGTCGTGAGTTTATTGTTTCTTCTATAACCTTAGAAAACATAGGTAAAACAGAAATTGGTCTGTAATTACCAAGATCGTTTTTATCTCCTCCTTTGAAAATGACTGTTACTCTCGCGATCTTAAGTTGGTTAGGGAAAATTCCGGAGCTCAATATAAGATTGCATATGTGTGACAGAGGTGTACAGATAACATGGGCGACTGCTTTAAGAGGCGCTGCCTTGATTTCGTCTACACCACAAGCACTATTATTTTTTAGTTTTTTTAATAGGCCACATATCTCTTGTGTTGTAGTAGGTGACATAAAAATAGATGCGTCTGAACTGTTAATGTAGGATGTGCAGCTAATACCATTGGTCGGCAAAGGGGTACAGAGACCTGCCTTTAGGAAATATTCATTGAATTTGTTTGCCAGGGAAACGCCTGAGTATGGTATGCCCTCAATTAATATTTCTGATATTGATTCTCTCTCTTTCTTGTTCCGTAGTTCATTTACGCAATTCCATACTTTCCTAGAATCATTAGAAATACTATTAAACTTATTCTCGTAATACAAGTTACGTGCGCGTTTAATATCGGATGTTAATTTATTTCTCATTTTTTTTGTACTCAGCTAGTTGGTTAAGGTTCTTTGTTTGTATAAATGTTGCAAATAGTTTATCACGTGTTTTTATTCTCTTTAGTAAAGTGGCATCAATCCATGGTTTTCTGGATTTTTTATGTTTCTTCAGCTGTTCTATGGGAAATGCAGTATCATATAGTTCTTTAAATGTTTTAAGAAATAAGTCGTAGCAAACGGTAGGATCGTGTATCTGCATTAAAGTGTCCCAGCTAGTTTCTTCAACCAACTGCCTAAAAAAATCAATCTTTTCTGCAGATATCCTTCTAAGCAGAATAGGTTCGTGTTCTGCACGCTGTTTGCGTTGGGTCATGTAGGGTGTAAAAAAGAGAAAGAACGGCATGTGGTCACTTATGTCTGATATGAGCACTCCGACATCAGTTTGCTCAATTTCATAGTTTGAAAAACATAGGTCTATTAATGTTGCAGACATACTTGTTATTCTTGTTGGTATGTCAATAATACTTCGGCAGCCGAAAGAAACAAAAACATCAAGTAGCTTTTGAACAGATGGCTCCACCGAAAGCAGGTTAATATTAAAATCACCACTAACTATGATCGGCAGACCAATGCATAAACAGTATTCTAAAATACGCTCCAAAAATTCAATAAATGGGGTTATAGCACCATTTGGGGGTCTATAAAGAACTACCAACATCGTGTTGAGGCACTTCACAAGCAGGCATTCGTAGTCAACATCTGCTAATGAGTATTCTGAGATCACTTCATAATTGAAGCTACTTTTGATATATATGGCAACGCCCCCTCCTCTTTTGTTAGATCGCGACACTGAAATGCAGTTATACCCTAAAAAGTTTACAACAGAGCAATCACTGGAAAACCAGGTTTCGGTGAATGTCAGGACGTCGAATTGATGACCTAAGTTGTCTAAAAAAAGGTTAACAGAATCATGCTTGTTTCTTAAGCTTCGTGCGTTAAGGTGCAGCAAAGAAAATTGCTTGGTGCCACGTAAGGCATTAAGACGCCTAAATGAAGCAGCATCATGGTAACTACATGTTTTATCATGCGCAGCCATATGCTCATATGGCGGTAGAAAATTACTGAAAATCCTGGTGCTATCTTATTTGGTCTAGGTCACTTGTTGTCTTAATCCTCAGTACTCTATCGCGTTGACTGCGTCGGACAAAGAATTTGCCATCCTTGACCCAGGCGAACGGGTATTCCATTTCTCTTGCCTTTGTTTTCATCTGCCAGAACAAGCGTTTATTCGGAGCAGTCAAGTTTTCGTTGATAAAAACCTTTGACTGCTTTATTCTTAGTTCACCTCTTTTTGCAAGCCAAGCGTCACGAGTACAGCGGGATGAAAAGCGCACTATGATAGGCGATGGCTTATCGGTCCCGAGTGCGCCTGCTCTTGGGCGAAGCCGGTGTGCGGCTTCAATATCTTTCTCAGATAGCCTTGGAAGCTCCAGGTCATCAGCCAAAAGATTCAGCTTTTCTATCACTTTCTCGTTAGTTTGTTCGGCAAGTCCATGGATTTCTAGATTAACACGTCTGCTATATTGATCGAGGTTATTAACTTCTTGCTTAAGCATTTCTACCTCTTGTTCATTTGTCTGCGCTTCGAGTTTTTCCATCCGCTTTCTTAGACTGCTTATATCAGCATTCTGTTGCTTCATTTCGGCAAGCACTTCATCATACTTGCTTGACATTTCCTGTACTGATCTTTCAATGTCGCACACAGTGGCGGCAACGCCTTCCAGAGCATCAACTTGTGATTTCATTGTAAGTAGTAAAGACAATTTTCTCTGAATTTCGCCTATTTCTTTCGCAAGGTTCATTCCGGGTTCCACATTTTCAAGTTCGGTGTTCTGACCGCATCTAGCTTTTGACGTTTTACACGTTGCACAGTTCCACGAGTTCTTCGCTGCTGCAGATTTCTTTTATATGCTGCTTCTGTGACCCCTGAACACGCCCCTAGATGATACCTGTGTTTGCACTCTGAGCATGACAAATATGTCGTGTCCCCCACAGATTCATGACAAGAAATGCAAGTGTCCGCCATGTTAATTACGAGAACAACGCAGGGGCAGCAGCTGCGGCTATAAAGTCAAGCAGTAATATAAAAGCAAACGGAACGCCACAAACCTGCACAAAGAATGCGTAGTATTTAGAAGTACGTCGACCAGCCGCAACTGCTGCTTGCCCAATGTAGACGAGGTACTTGTGGCGTCCTTATATATGCTTGTATGGGTGGCACCAGGCGCAGACTGCTCGGTAATGCCAGGTCCCGTGAGAGAACGCTGATCCACCGCGTCAGACTACGTCACGTCGATAAAGCCAACGAAATAATCGTCGCCTTGATGAGTGGACTGCGCAGACGCGCTGGATCCTGTGGGACCACGCTGAGTCGGAAGCAACAGGCCACGTCAAGGCTGCGACGGAAATTTCCAGAAAATCTGCACAAAGAATGCGTAGTATTTAGAAGTACGTCGACCAGCCGCAACTGCTGCTTGCCCAATGTAGACGAGGGTACTTGTGGCGTCCTTATATATGCTTGTATGGGTGGCACCAGGCGCAGACTGCTCGGTAATGCCAGGTCCCGTGAGAGAACGCTGATCCACCGCGTCAGACTACGTCACGTCGATAAAGCCAACGAAATAATCGTCGCCTTGATGAGTGGACTGCGCAGACGCGCTGGATCCTGTGGGACCACGCTGAGTCGGAAGCAACAGGCCACGTCAAGGCTGCGACGGAAATTTCCAGAAAATCTGCACAAAGAATGCGTAGTATTTAGAAGTACGTCGACCAGCCGCAACTGCTGCTTGCCCAATTGCTGCTTCACATTGGGTGGCCCGCCCGAGCCCGATCAAAACTTTTATGGCGAGACCCGGGCCCGGCCCGGGCCCGTAAATAATCTACGGGCTCGGGCCGGGCTCGGGCTTAAGGTAAAGGGGTGGCGGGCCGGGCCGGGCGGGTAACGTAGATTATTTACGGGCCCGGCCCGCCACCCCTTTACCTTAAGCCCGAGCCCGGCCCAAGCCCGACTCGAAACCGGCCCGAACCCGGCCCGAGACCGAAAAATACATGTTTTTCAGAGTTGAGAAGCCCGAGAATAACTCGCAGAAAGCCCGAGCCCGGCCCGGGCCCGCGTCAAAAAATCCGAGCCCGGCCCGGGCCCGCGTCAAAAAATCCGAGCCCGGCCCGGGCCCGGGTCAAAAAGCACACGCCGTGCCCGAGCCCGGCCCGAGCCCGTGAAAAAACTCCTCTACCCGGCCCGGCCCGGCCCACGGGCCGGGCCTGGCCCGGGCTTTCGGGTAAGCCCGAGCCCGTGCAGTGCTCTAGTCTGCGGTCATCGAGTGTGATCTATTCATGTTTGTTTGTGCAAGCTGACACCAGGCTTGTTAATTCAGTTAGTAAGCGAACGTGTCCCAGTTTATGCAGCCGATAAAACTACTATCCCTACTCCGTATAGTTCTCTACTAATTTGTTATCGCAATTGAGGCTTCGCCTTTCGGGCGAAACTGCGACTTTTTTTTTGTTAATTTTGAGCTTCAAGTCTTGTGATCATTTCCTGGTGCTTCTCATGCAAGCTGAGACCGCGGATGTGCTTTGATGATATTGTGAAACCTAAAAGTGATAACGTGGTATCAATCCTGCATTAGCATTGACAAACAGTGGTCGAAAAATGAATTTCTCTCAAGCCTTCGTTTGATGACTGATGATCTCCATCTTACTTTGAAGCTCTAGCTTGTTTGTATATTTACATATGTGCTATAGTTTGAAGCGATCCAATAGTACGAGCTTTGACTGAGCACCAGTAATTGAATTATTGCAAAATACGCTACTACAGATAGTGAACACAGTCATATGCGTGCATCTGCTTCATGAGAATGCCCTGCTAATGCGGACTATATTGACAAATAATTTACCTTTCACATGCCGTGGTACTTTATTTCCGAAGCTTACTCCCAGTTCAGCAAAGGGCGATGAAATTTAACCATTCAGAACATCGCCAAATAATGTGTTTACCCCGTCGCGTTTCATTGAATTATTATTGCAGCCTCAGTGCACCATAACGCAACAGAATAAAAAAAGTGCTATAAAACAATACCTTATGCGATGTTTCGTCTCATAAGGTATCGCTTCCTTTTTATATTGGAACCCGACTACCCAAAATCACAATTTGCATCTCCACTGAATATGCAATGGCGGCAAAAAAGGACACTTCACGATGCCCCAGATGCTCTTGCGGCATAGTTAATTATGCTTCAATCATCCTAAAATTGGTGGTGCTCCATTTGTGGGCTCCTGTGCACAAATATTTAGCGGTCGAGAAGCGAGATTTCAAATAAATATTCATGTTTTGAGGGGCCTCCTTAGACTTGTCGCAGGTGCCTGACTATCGCGCCTCAATTATCATGCGGATTTGTGATTTTGTTATTGCCATAGTTATCTAAGCCGAGTACCCGAATGGCAGTAAGACAAGAATAACGATAGCTGTAATGAATTGACATAAAACGCCAGGTTAACGCGTGCGCTTTTTTTGGCCAAACTCCATTTCTTCGTGAGTTCACCTACTATAATCTAAATGTTTTGCCTGAAGGAATTCATTTAAGTTTCACCATTTGCCACCTCTGGCTAACGTTTGCGGCAATGTTAAGAGAAACAGAAATGGCTGTTTACCGCTGAATAATCGCCTCGATAGTCGTACGTTTCGCACCACACAAACACTGATTCGGCAGACCAGCCATGTTGCACCTTATAGCAACTTGAAAACTATTTCCCAAAGATAATGATGACTCTTATCCGTGCAGCTGAATAAATGCATTCAGGTAAGTTTCTTGGACTGTTCATTGTCATTGGAATACCTGTGTTCAGAGTGCTGTTTTTTTAGTAATAGATGACAATCATTCGCCAGACTTCCCAATACTGCCGCAATGTCGAAGTGTGAAGATCAGTCCGCACAGCAGCATGCGTCGCCATCAGATGACGTGGTGCGATTCCTTCGACGTGAACTGGAAGGGATGGCGCCCGCAACTTTCTGTTCGCGTAGCCCTGATGCATGCTACCCCTCTTTCAATTGCCCTCGTACAAGCCATCGTTCGCCAGGAGCTTGAAAACATTGGTCTACATTCTGTCTGTGTGGTCGCCAACCCCCCAGTTTTATCCATCCTCAAGTCCGCCGCCTGTTGACATCGTGCACGTTTCGCGGCTGAAGCCACACTGCGCTCGCAGTTCTTTGCCTGACGTATATGCGCCGAGACGTTGCTTCAGCACCCGGGGATGGTGTTGCGGAAGGCTAAAATAAGAGAAAAGAAGAATGTTGCAAGACGCTGGCTGCTGCGTGTTGTTGCTGGTCAGCTATCTTGACCCCATAAACTCTGCGTGTATATATATTGTAAATAGATTCTGTCTACACTCCCAACATCTATCTAACAATATTTTTACTTGATGACTATATATGGCGTCCAAATTAATAATTCTATCACTTAAGCATCGCGTTATGTCTTAGACGCTTAGCTTTGATATGTCCAAAAATTAACACAACAGGCTAGAAGAAGTAACACGAACGCTAAAAACAATAATGTCTATTTATATTCTGCGAAATTATTGATAGCATATTTTACAGCATTAGCGGTAATTTCGTACACCTTGCTTATCGGGCTTTGCTTTTAACTTGACATTGCGTCTTTCTTAATCCTTCCGAGCTGAGGAAATGATTGCAGTGCTCCGACGGAGTCGTGCACGCCCCGTAAAGACAGCCTCAGACATTCGATCAAAGCACGGATGCGAGAACAACATGATCAATAAAGACATCAAGTTTCAGTTTCCGGACACAGAACTTGCGCTTTGCTGAGGGACGGGAGAAAG
>NC_051162.1:142052434-142073981 GCF_013339745.2 Dermacentor silvarum
TACACTGGTTGATTTTTTATTGATAGTTTATCTGTTTATAATATCATGTGCCAATCATCTTTTTAGAATTTACAATATTGTTTCACAAGGCTTTCAGGTTCTTGATTCCATTTCCTGCTATAAACAGCATTGACATTGTTCCAGGCGACAGAAAGATTTCAGTAGAGTAAAAAAATCGTAAACAACTCTTCGACAGTGTGGGCTTTCCAACCATAAGACATAGTAGGCACCATGAACAAAGTGTGCATCTTAGACGGCGTTGATAGCACTCACTTAAGAATGACCTTACTGCGGCTCCTAGATGCCTAATTTACTAAGTCACGTTTGCTCTTCGAGAATCATGGTGGTTTTATCAGCGTAACAAAGAATCAGAGATGTGTCATGACTTCACGAGCTCTTGTTTCGGTTTTAAAGTCCAACGACATTAAATTACTCCACAAGAATCACCACCCACGGCTCAAATCAGATATTTAAGTCCTATTATAAATAATAAGGTACCTGCAGTGATATGGCTGCCGCCCTCGCAGTCGGATCGCGCGCAGTCACCAGATGCCAAGACCACTGCCCTAAATCTGCTAACAGCGCTGTCCAGCAGATTCATGTTGGAGTGACTACGGAAATACAATATTCGCTTACCTGGTAGCCATCTTTGAAATTTTCGTCCTTGTTGCCAGGTGAACAAGACACTTCTTTTCCGTATTAGTAGCAAGCACACTGAGAATGTTTACGCACACAATAACAGTTGCAAAGTGAGCCATAGCGATGTTTTCGAAGCGGTACTATCGTAATCACTTCTGATTCCAGCTGCTTTGGTGGCGGTTAAATATCATGTGTGAAATAAAAATTTAGCAAAAGAAACTTAAGAATATTTATACCAGACAATGGGACCGCCTATGCTTTGATGATGAAATATACTTCGTTCAATTTTCTTGACAGTACTTTGCTCATAACAAAGAGCATAAAAAGAACGACAGACCTCTCTGGCAGAACCGATATTACGCTGCATCTAGTGGACATTAAAGACGGTGGGTAAATGCATGAACGTGTCCTCAGTAACCTAATATAAAATGTTTATTATCACTCAATTTCAAAATTCCAAATTTCCGCTGTAAGGGGGCAGGGGGAATAACCTTTAAGTGACGTAAATCATGAGTACCCAACGTCACGGAGTTCACGCGAACCACCAAAACGTTGACGACAACGCACTCATCCACCGTCTGTTAAATGTCACACGTGCGCCTTCGTTCGTTAAAGTTGGAGCTAGGTGAGAAAAGCGCACTTGTCTCTGCCGACCGTGTTTCGGCAAGCACACGTGCAGCCTCTCTTATAATGCATCGCCAACAGCTTCTTTGCCGTCAAACTATTTTGCCCTCAGCAATAACGTTGTCATGATGCCTATAGCGAGGAGTGTGAAGTAGGGAGCCACGTTTCATATCTAGATATAAAATTGAGATAAACTACCGTTTATACATTCTCCCGCTTTCTTATCAGTAGAAGACGGGTACGAGATTTGCGTTTGCTGTGTCCTAGCAGAAATGTGTCTTCGTAAATTAAGCTCCTCAATGTATTCTGTAGTGGTCGTAACCGATTCTTTGTCTTTGTGTACTTCGTTCACTCCATCTAGTAACTCGCTCGCTGTGCTGGTGTTTATGTTAATAGAATCTCTTCGTTTACTTATATCCGGTTGACTTGGCTACCTGGACATACAATTGGGCTGCGGTGCACAAGGTCGCGGGATTGAATCCCGCCCACGGCGGCCGCATTTCGATGGGGGTGAAATGCGAAAAACACCCGTGTACTTAAATTTAGGTGCACGTTATAGAACCCCAGGTGGCCCAAATTATTCAGGAGTCTCTCACTACGGTGTGCCTCATAATCAGATCGTGGTTTTGGGCACGTAAAGCCCCATAATTTTTGGACATACATGCATATTTTTAATTGAAACGACAAATGCATTGACAAAGGCTTCGACAGTTGGTCTGGTCATTCAAATTTCTTCTTTATCAGCTTTGATCATGGCTGGAAAATTTCGCAAGCAAACGATGCTGTGAGAATTGTTTGCCATCTGTAACAAACTCTCCGAATTTCAATCACGTGTTGAGGGCCAGGAAAGTAAACTGTGCCAAACAAGAAGTCTTGAAGCCGCTATACTAGGCTACGCTGCCGCATACCAGATTTAAATCTTTATGTACACAAAGCTCGTCTGGCACCATCGGCGATTTGTTCTTTTTGTGGGTAAGGTAAAAGCGTAGTAGATTTCTTTTATTTCTTGGCGACAAATTGCTTCTTTAAAAATGCGAATCGTAAACACCGCTCCCGAAACATACTATCATTGGGTGCCTCGACTCTTGAACACGGCGATGCGGAGGTTAGCGCTGCCGTCCTGGATTCTTGTAAGATCAATGATATTTAAAAAAAAATTCAGGATGTAAAGTTTTCTTTTATTTTAAGCAAATTGATTTTCACCAGTATAATTAGAGCGTTTTTTTATTTCATTCTAAATTTTCTTATTATTCTCTGCTATGCATCGATTTTGATTCAACCTACGAATTTTAACATTTTGTTTCCTTATTCCTTACATTTCCTGTTTGATTCTACTGGGGTCGCCTTTTAATATACGTACATATACTTTGTCTTTATTTTATTAAACGTCTTTTTCTCTCTCTTTAACGAAGGCATCAAATGTGTGTCGAACTACCTTCTTGGCGTATCCCCAGGGCTGACTTAGTATGTGCCACTAGATCCTAACAATAAGTTTGCACCCTTATTAACTCATCTTGTCTCAAACAATAATCCTCGTCTATCTTACGGGTCATTCCTTTCTATAACCACGCGCACTCGTGAATTGCGGTCAAGATCGGCAGGTGTGTTATCTGCGTTACCTTGCACTCATCATAGAATAGTAGCATGCGCAGAATTTAAATGAAATGCAGGCAAGACAGCTAACGATTATGGTGGGGAGACAAAATAAGTTCCAAGTGGTGTAATTTTTTTTGTACATAAAGCAATCTGCATCTACGTCTACATGAAGAGCAGTTCGCTCTGAGCTGGCTGCTTCGCCGTTCCCTCTCGCAACAGACCGTTTGGAAAGTGGACGAGTAATATTAAGGTTGCAGAAAATATCTTCAAGATTTTAGGGTTCGCCTGTTCGCTGACTCCGCTTAAAGGGACACCTAAGGAAACTATTAAGTCGAAGTAGATCTACAGATTATTCGTCCACAAGTCTATCGTCATTTTCTCTATGCGAATATATCACACCGTTGCGTGAAAAATGGCGCCGAAAGTCCCTCTTCTGCTCCCCAATTCGAAACACCCGAGCCAAAACAGACGAAGTGACAAAATCTCCATGAGACCTCCCTATATGCAGATCTCTGTGAATAGGCCAATGGCGATGCTACAATAAAGGTACTATAACACACAAGAAGTAGCGTCATCTATTCCTTACAAGTCGTCCCTTACATTTTCTACCTTACAAAAACTCCGTTTTCGCTACGAATGATGAATTTAGTAATGCAGAACCCTAATGTTTCCAGCAAGTTCGACCTGTTATTTCCCTTTAGCGTCCCTTTAAATTGTGGGACAGGCACGCATTAAGGACCGAATAGAAATGGGAGGCAGGTTGAGAATGAATTCCTTGACGCAAGGCTCTTCCATTGCTTTACTCGCTCAACCGAGGAATTGCGTCAGTAGGGCCTCGGAGGTATCAAAGCTGAGAGGGAAAGACTGAGCTTCATCAACTACTTTTATGTTTGATACTGATTTAATAACATCTTGAGATAAGCGAAGACTTCTCCTGTGGATAACTTGCCATCAGCGGCACTTAGTATAGACTAGAATTCAGAGCCGTTCTCCGGAGCCGCCATTTTCGCGCGACGGTGGCGTCGCGGTGCGAGCATTGGCTGTGGACTGCGGGCACCGCGAATCGCGGCACTGGCGGAAGCAGGAATGGTGGCAATGAGTTTTTCTTCAAGCGGACCATTCTTAAAATGGGTAAGTGCATGCTCATTTTACTTGTGCATTATCTACGCATGACGAATGCAGTAGAAAACTTGCCTTTTGTAAAGCTTCGCGGTATCCTGGTCGCAATGAGGGTGACGTATGTTCATTTGCGGAAGACGTATGCATTGGTTTCCGCGCGTCGTAAAGCGAGATATTTTGTTAGATTAAGTGGTCTGGCAAATTTCAGCCGTGGTGCAAGAAAATTAGTGCCAATAAGCATGCTACAGCTGCATGTAACGTCGCTCTGCACTGTCACAGAGCCTTTAAAATGACATGACACTGTGTTGTGGCGAAGCTTCAGTTGTTGACGAAAGTAGAACTCGCAAGGTGTAAAACTAGATTTCATACATACCTTGACAAACTTATCCAAACAGGGTAGCGGTCCTCGAAATGCGTTTTACACCTCGTGTAAAGTTACTGAGTGAAGGATGCGATGAAAGTGACAAGATTGCCGCGAAGCAGTATTTGTTTTCTTTTGAACCGCCTCTCTGAAAGCTTCTCGAATAGCCTCGTGGACAAGTGGGAGTAGTTGTTGTGAACGTTGCAGGCAAGGATAGGCGAACCCTATCTTGATAGCGGTCTGCGATGCGGACCGTCGCAGATCGGCTTCGTGTGCGCTATAGCACCCATACCATGCCCATACGCTTGCGCGTCGCCTGTGTTCACCAAGTGAAGCGTCACTGTAACTTTTTCTTTGTGTGGTGGCACAGTTCTTGTGGTATGGACGAAACTAAAAAGTGAAAAACAGTAAACGAGCCGATACACTCCGAATTTTATTACACCTAAGAAAAATCTCTAATTTGAAGCTTTCGCAAGAACGTAAACTGCGAAAAACACCTTCTAATATTTTCCCTAAATAAACTTCAGAGCCATCTTCATCGACTTTCCCCACTTTAGATGTATTATAAGGTGCACCTTCCAGAAGTATGAAATTGTTTTTCATTGCGGGGCTACCGTGTGGTGAACCTTCTTGGTAATGCTACTTTCGAGGATTCTTTTAAACATATTATGGGCTAAACAAAAAAAAAACTGCCCCATACGTTCCCTAGGCTACAGCATTTTTTCCATCCAACAAACCTCTTCAAAATGGATGCAGTGGTTCCTAAGAAAAACTATTTCTTTGTTCCCCTGTATTATGACCGGAGCTCCCGAGCTACAACATTTTTGTAAATGTCATTCTTGCTGCGAGCTAGGTCGATGACATTGTCCTCTTTCCATTTGGTTTACCAAGTCATCTCTGACATCTCAAACAAGTTCTGCGTTGCCTCCTTGACGTAGGTCGCAGCTCAATTTGAACAAATGTCACTATGGTGAAGGGTATCTCCCAAGTCTTGGCTATATACGTCACTTTCAGAAAGCGCATCCTTCCTGACGGCGAAAACTTAGTGTAGTCGCCGAATTTCTTAAACCGACGTCGCCCAAGATCTCAGCTGCATTGTGTGCCTTTGCTCGTATTCCAACGCTTTATAAAAGCTTTGAGTCTCTCTCGCAACCTTGGCTGATCTCATAAGCAGCGACATGGCTCTTTCTACCTAGTTTCCGGCGTGCGATGCCGCATTAAATTGCTTACGCCGTCTTTACATCTCTGCCCATATTATGCCGTTTTCATCCTATACCTATGCGAGCGGTGTTTGCCTTGGTGTTCTATTGGCTCAGCGTAAACCCTGATTCATCGAATCCGTAGTCGCGTACGCCAGCCATATCCTCCCAAAAGTGAAATTATTCCGTTACCGAGAAAAAATGTTTGGCCATCACCTGGGCAGTCCAAAGATTTCTACTTTACAGAAAAACGGAACACAAAGAAAGATGACTGGCAACACCACCTTGAAGTTTCAACACTAGCTCGCCATGACGTCATGTATTCTTGCGGCCTCTGCTCATGTGCTGATAATTTTTCATTGCTTTCAAATAGAACCGAAGACTGAGTTTGAAGAACATTTACTGAGTCACAACAGACAAAATACGAGAAACTACTATGAAAGCCTTATTTACGTACGAACTCTGGCGTTATGGTGCGCAATAAAACAAATATATTTCTGAGCAAAGCTGCACAGCACGAAAAAGAAACAAGAGCATGAGGTAAAAAAATATGGGCAGCTTGCAATAGGGGTGCAGGGATGGACTAAACAGCGGAGCTGGTGACCTACCTAGATTTTCTTTCTAGGTTTTACTAGGCTTGGCTAAGTTTTGCTAAGAAATGCGAAGTGCTGCTAGGCACGGTAATCCTAATAGTCTCGCCGCCGACACGCAGATTCTCGCTTGGCCGCGCGACCCGCTTCAAGATGAGCGGCTTCTTCTTTGTGTGTCCGGATCTTCTTTGGTCATCCCATGTCACGGGTACATGTACTCGCCACAGAGTCAACGAGAATTCTGCCGCCGTTGCGGCGGCTCCGAGCTTTATCTTCCCGGTGACGTCACGGCCAAGCTGCGCCTCCGACCTTGCCGAGACGTGGCTGGTCGAAACCTGCCGAGCCGACACCAGAGGCGCCGGCTGCAGTCACGGACACCACACGCGTTCGGTGCGAACGCGGGGAAATGCGGACGGCGTCGGCAGCAGCTCTGCGCGTTGCCTCGCTGGTGCTGCTACAATTTATTTCTCTCCCGCTCTCATTTACTCTTTCTCTCTCTGGAGCGTAGTGCGCGCCGCGCGCATGCTCTCCTTCCCTCTCCTTAACGCCCCACGTCAAGGGAACATTTGCACGGCACGGAAAGGAGGCGAAGCACGCGCCGCTCCCCGAGGTGTTTGCTAGGCAACGCGCGGTGGCGTCATCGCCAGGTGCAATTTTTTTTTTGTTCACACTACGCGGCCTAACCAAGATCTTTAACAGATCCGCTGTTAGGACAGAACGTTCGAGTGTCTTTTCCTTGCTATTTCGCTCTGTGCAGCCTTATTAAGCAGCCATACAAACTCACCCAAGCTTATGTGCTCCTAAATTGA
The DNA here is from genome assembly GCF_013339745.2 of Dermacentor silvarum. Classification (NCBI taxonomy): domain Eukaryota; kingdom Metazoa; phylum Arthropoda; class Arachnida; order Ixodida; family Ixodidae; genus Dermacentor; species Dermacentor silvarum. Next base: position 142,059,372 of record NC_051162.1, read on the forward strand.
ACGTCAGTGTGTCTTCTAGCAGTCAATATTTTGCCGCGAAATAACGCCTATACAGCTTTGAAGGAATATTTTACTAAGTAACCTGGTGTAGTGTTTCTGTTTCGTGTCCCAATAAGAAGATATTTTTAATGCATATGGCTCTATAGGCGCCTGCGTGCTCACTGATTCTAAACAGGAACAAGCATTCCTATCAGGCTCAGTAGCCGATAGCGTTCGTTCCTGTTTCATGAAGAATGAAGCTCAATAAAAAATGGTCTATAATTAATTGATGAAAGTTTCGCGACACGTATCGACATCTCTTGAAGAGTAAACAGTAAATATGGCGATTGGAGAAATGACAAAGAATCCGAAACGCTAAGCCATAAAATTTTCTAGTACTAAAGGACGCAAATGTATGCACGCCTTTCACGTCACTTCCTGTCATGGCCCGTATATTGCACTCTAACTTGATTGAGCACAGTAGTCCTGCCTTCTTTATCTACAGGGTTAACCACCGTGCTTGAACGCTAAGCATCCCACTTATTTTTGACGTAAATGTCTCTTCCACCTCCTTCTCCCACTACTATCCACGTTCTTTGAACCACCACGGTAGCTCAGAGGCTATAACCTACTGTTTTATTTATTTTTTATTGTTTTACCTCAGAGATCCGTCGTATTCTCGGCGCGCATCTCATCGCAAAAAAATTGTAAACACCTCCTGGCATTTGTTAAATGAACACATTTAGGAACAACAAGGATTGAAAATTTGTCGAGCACCTGCCACTACGGGGTACGTTGTTGCCTGAGTTGACGTTCGCAATATGAAAGTAAATCCAGCATAGCCCATTCGGTAAGGAATTACAAGTACACTGTCAATAAATATAACAAGGTCACATCTTTTATTCCGAGACGCAGCAGATTCTCTTGAAAGAAAGCAAAGATGGTAGGAAGATAAGTCTTGCATTTTTAAGCCCGTCGTCATAATTACCGATGAAATAAATGTTGTCTTAGTGCACAGTCAGTAATGTGACATTTTTAAATGAAAAGGTTTGAACTAACTGCCTAAATCACGTGTGCAAATTAATTATTTGCTACAGGCGTAGATCAAAACGATAAACTACCACGTCACCTGTGCGGACGAAACACGGCACGCCGAAAATCCTGTCAAACATAATAGGGCCTTTAGCAAAGGTGTCATCTGCAATGGTAATCTGCAGACTGAAGCTAACTACGATAACTTTGGGTAAGCAGAGGCATCAACTGACCTGAAGCTCTTTCCGTGGCGTTTTTTCTTGCCCTAGGTTGGACAGAATTGGCGAAAATATCTTGCGTCCACAAATCTAGTAAACCCCGCCTGAAGGGAATTGAATCAATAGTGACGTTTTCTGAGCCATTTGTCACGTGGTGCAACGCTCTCGCTTTTTGCTTTTATGTGCGCATTCGTCCGTTCGGTCGCCGGCGATCACAGCATCATACCGATGGGGCGAAACGAAACCAAAAATGTGCACTTGTTTGCACAGATTTAGGAGCGTATTAAGGATCGCCGGCAGCATAAAGCGTGGCCCTCTACCAGGGCCCCTGTCGTAGCCGACTATGCTGCTACGAGACATCAATCCTGTGTCCTTAAATTTAAACCGAACCCGTGGTGGCAGTTTGGTGGCTATGCCTTTTGGCTACTCAGAACAAAGTTGCAGGTTTGATGTCTGGCCACGACGGCCGCATTCCCAGGGGTGTAGACTACAAACTCAGCGAGCGCGCGCTGGCAAGCCTGCGTGTTGTCTGACCTTAAGTTTCGAGTGGTTCGAGGCTAGTTGAGTGTTCAAAACTAGTCAAAATTAGCCGGGCCCGACGGCTACGACTCTGCTAAGCCGTGGGACCACAGTTTAATTATTACGCCAGCGGTCACGGCCGAGCGTGAGCAGACAATAGTCGGCTTCTTCCAGACGTACGTAATGATTATCGAAATTCCAAAGCAGGTTCTTGCTCACTTCAGTCTGTTTAATAAACTGCGGTATTAAATGGAAGAAGCGCACTTATCCAAGACCCTTCTTGATTTACCAATCAGTATTGGTTAATGCCGCTGTTGGCCAAGCTATTGGCAAATAGCAGCCGCACATGGGAATCTGCTATATTACGAAATAAAGTGTCCAGAGAAGAGTGAGGAGCAGGCTTCTGTAGAAAATAGAGCGTTTGAGAAAAAAAATAACTTCGCGCTCCACTTGCAAGCTCCAGATTCAAGCTCCCCTTGCGCTCCACTTGCGAGTTATGATCAGATTTCATGTTCCAGGAGCTGACACTGTGTACGGTAAAATTTGTTGCCCCTTGAACAACTACATAACAATAATTGTAAGAAATGTTTGGCATCAAATGACACGCTTGTTGAGCTTAGTTCCTGCCTTCGTTTTTCTTCCAGTCATTTTCTTCATGTATCACACAGAGTCTATCGATTTAAACAGAGCCAATTAAACACCGTTCCAGAACTTTAATATTTCTTTCGAAAAAGTTCGTAAGCGCACACAGCGTCATTTATTGAAGGCGCCTGCAGTGAAATTTCGTCGGCAGGTTTCACATACTGAGAACCTCGATACGTCTCCTTCAGCCATATTGTATGTCAGAGCATAACGTTTCGTATAATAGCTGATAGATATTACCCGGCCTTCTAGTACAAATAGAAACTTACTTCAATAAGGCCAAACCGTAGATTGGCTAGTTTGGCGACTGCTGGTACACCTGAGCCGATATACGAGCTCTATTTCCTCTTGACATTCATTGCCCGTTTACAAACAGTTGACGCTATCAGGCATAATAAATAATAGCTGGTTTGGCTGAAGGTTGGCAGCATAGCAGCTAAAATGAAGACGGTCCTTACAACCAAACAGCATATGCATAATTCCCGCTATCGTGTTCAAGCCAGTTCTTCAAAGCAGAGTTTTCCCTCTTGCTGATTATTTGATGGACCTGTCCACAAAATATTATGAAAGAGCGTACATGATCCGTATAGCATAGTACGCCGCGCATTGCTAATGCGAATAATTCCGATCAGCGCTTCGACTTCTTTCCGGATTCTAAATTTCCCATGTGGGTTCTAACGTACGATTACTCATCCCTAAAGTTGCCAGAATTCAAAGCTACAATCACCCCATGATAGAACTAAAAACAACACACGTCGCCACGTCACACAATACCTCGATCTGTTTCTGACAATACCCACGCCGACTTCCAGCCGCGTGAGTCATCAAGCACCAAGGAACATTGTGGAAATCATGGTACATGCGGCTAACATAAGGTCGTTTTGTTCTCTGCACGCGGCGTGTATCTTCAGAAAGGTTATCGCTGAATTTTTTTGAAACTATTGCAAATATTTCTGCCGGAATTCTCTGCTATTTTACTTGCCACGCTGCTCAGTGAATTTCAAAGAAACACGAGTTGTATTAAGGGTAATGGAAACGGTGAACATACGTATAGGGCCTGTGAGCGCCACAGATAGATTTAGAATGTACAAGAAAACGTGAGGTACCAAACTTATGAAGCTTGCAATTTGTAAGAAGAGTTTGCCATCGGCCAATAAGTTTTGTAAATAACACATTATGTCTGACGCATAACGACTTGCTGGCTGTTACTCTTGGGAGCTGTCCTACTGTAAGAACGTTTGTGAATACGGGCAAAGGCGTTTCCGAATGACTCCTAGCAATACTGATCTAAAATTTACTAATATTATGCGACATGTTCTCACCTATTCAGGGGCCGTGGTAAGACATCTGGCCGTCTTGCAACAAAATGTACATTTTCGCCTATTCAAGGAGCATGGACTATAAAATTTTGTCTGCATTACACTGCAAACAACCGCCCAGGCAAGTGCTGAATTTCAACAGCAATGGTTCAGACATTTTCCTTCATAAGTCTCCACTGATATTGCTTGATGTGTGGTGCGTTTAAATGTCATGGTGGGAAGATATAAAATAAAGCAAGTAGCGAACACGAGAAACTGCCGTCACCGAGTACCACGCATATTTTCTTCTAACGACGCACACACAGACGTTCTGCAGCAATAACGTTATTCAAATGAAACAGCATGACGTCGCCAGTTGTCAGTTTCGCGCATTCGTGCGTCCGTATATCGATGTGCCACGCATAGTGTTCAACTTTTCGCGTGTGAGCGTTTCCATGGAGGTTTCACATCTAAAAAGTTATCGCTTGGATTCGCACGCGCTTGATGCATGGGAAAATTTGTGAAGGGTGCCGGTCATTCTTTGGTGAGACGGCCATGGCGCATGAGATTTCCTGCGCAACATGAGGAGGGTTGCGCAATTTAGAATCTTCACAGGAACTTGAGATTTCTCGGCAACGTATGGCGACCCATGTAGACAAAGAAGCTGATTGACTAGCACTTCAAACAGGATGAATTAAGTAAAGACGACAGACACTATCCGCTTTACATGGTCCGGTCTGAAGCATTGTTCTATTACCTTCGGAGAATGCACCAACCAGCGCAGTTCAGCACACTCTTGCAGAAGAAGTCGAATGACATGAGCAGCTGGGTTGGAATCGAATAGCGCCAACGGTGTCTGCTGCTGTCGTTGTCGGTAATGTATTGCATTCCTTTCTGCGAACGGGTTGAACACGATGACGTCTTTGCAATTAAATAACAAAACTGACAATTAATACACTTATTCTTCAGCCTGTATTTCTTTTCACTGTCATTACATAGCGAACGCTTATGTTTGAATCCGAAATGCAAAGTTACGTACACCCGCGCACTTTCTTTAAACTGCTGGTGAGAGTGCAGTACGGTGTAATAAGGACACATGGACAGCAAGGAAATACACACAACTGTTACTCGCCATAAACAAATTGATGTCGTCATCAGCGTCTTTGCGAGCGATCAAGGAGGTCGTGTGCTTCGTGGATATGCATGCAGCTTAAGCGCACAATCTCACGAGCGAACATTTACTGCAGAACTCATATCACAATGACCGTCGAGGATAATCGGGCAATTTATCTACGCACCGTATTCCTGAAGTAAGGTTTATTTAACATCGGCAGTGGACATTCTAGGACTTCTCTTACTCCGGATACATGCGACATACTTCGATATCGTTCCACTTCGCTATGGCACCCACTTGTCAAGGTCGCCCATGAGCCTGGCGGCATGACGATAACTGCATAACGACGACGCTGTGACGATGTTAGAGTGTTGAACAAGGATAGACGACCACGGCATGACCACAATGAGATGTCAATTCTTAAATGATGACCTTGGTATAACGACGACAGGATGACGACGGTGGTCTGACAACGGACGCGTGATAGCGACTATTTGACGACGACGGCTTCACAATGGTGGCATAATCACGATTGCATGACAGTGTGACTACAATATAATGGCAAAGAAATGTTGACGTACCATTGAGCGATGAAGGCGGCATGACGACGACGGCATGACGATGACTGTCTGATTACGACGGCATTACGAAAGTCGGATGACGAAGTTAAAATGACGACCATACAAGAGCATGACGGCATCACGACGGCGGTGTGACAACGAATCCACGACGCTGGCGTGGAGAAGACGACATGAAGAAAATCAGATGAAAAATCTAAAATGAAGACCATGCAACAACGACGGCGATATTACGACCACAAGAACATACCTAGTGGCCCAAGCTATTAGACAACTTGGGCCACTGAGTCGGGGTAGAAGGCGTGACAACGACCGCATCACGAGAGTCAGATAATGTTGCTGGAATGACGTCGATGGAACGAATACGACGGCATCACGACCACGAGCATGTGCCTAGTGGGCCCAATAGGTAGATACCTTTGGCGACCGGGTTGGCATGAGATAGATAGATCGCAGTTTCGCCCGAAAGACAAAGCATCAATTGCGGTAGCAGAGAGAGAGAGAGAGAGAAAATGATTTAATGAAAGGCAGGGAGGTTAACCAGGACTGAGCCCGGTTGGCTACCCTACACTGGGGGAAGGAAAAAGGGGAGAGAGAGATTAAGAGAAGAATAGCAAGTCCACTGTTGATATCGCCGACGTAGCAACAGATCTCTGTTCTATCACTGATTATCAATCAGTCCGGGTCATAGACGGTCACTCAGTCCCGTAGTTTTTAAAAATCGCAGCAGCGCTTTTGTGGCCTTTTGCAGCTGTGATATTCGAGGCCATGGTCCAAGATCTTGCTCAAAGTGAACGGTCTTCTATCTAGCCTATTGAGAACGTTGCAGAGGTCATGTCTTTCGTTTTGAAAAGATGGACAGTAGCATAGTAGGTGTTCTATAGTCTCATCGACACCGCAGGCATTACACTCGGCGCTATCAGCCATTCCAATCAAACACGTGTAAGCATTGGTGAATGCAACGCCCAAGCGTAAGCGGCACAGCATTGTTTCCTCATTTCGAGGAAGTCCAGGCAACAGCCGCAGCTGCATAGATGGGTCGAGAGAATGCAACCAATGTTGGGCGAATTCAGTTGTATGCCACTTCTCCAATGTCATAGTTTGCGCCAGCTTGCTTAGGTGTTGGGCTGCGTCAGTCCTCGATAAAGGTACAGAAACAATATTTGCTCCTTCGTGTGCTTTCCTAGCAGCTTCGTCGGCGATGTCGTTGCCGGTGATACCGCAATGACTCGGCAGCCACTGAAACACGACGTCGTGTCCTTTTGCGATCGTATGGTGGTGCATTTCTCGTATCTCCGAGACGAGTTGTTCGCAGGACCCGCGACGGAGAGCTGACAAAAGACATTGTAGGGCCGCCTTTGAATCACATAATATTACCCACCGATTAGCCGGTTGGTTGTTAATATAATCAATGGCACCTCGGAGGGCAACAAGCTCCGAAGCGGTCGATGATGTCACGTGAGAAGTCTTGTATGTGATGCTCATTGATCGTGATGGTATAACCATTGCGCCGGTGGAGATGGTCTGAGTGGAAGAGCCATCCGGATATATGTGGATTCGGTCAGAGTAGAAAGAGTGCAAGCAATCGAGAGCTGCTTGCTTCAAGGCCAAAGTGGGCAGGTCCGTCTTTTTTCTTATTCCTGGAACGTAAAGGCGCACTTCAGGTTGTTTTAAACACCACAACGCTGACGGTGAACGTGTCGAGGGTGTGAACCCCGATGGTAGGGAGGCACTATGAATGCTGACCACGTTGGAGAATGACGCCCGTGGTCGTCGTTCTGGCAGGGAGGCAAGAGAGCTTGATTGCATCCGTGAAACGTGGCGAATATGGGCCCTAAGCGTGTCGATGGTCATGTAAGTTGTGATCGGATGGTCTTGAGCCGTGATAACTGTTCCTGCTGTTGAGGCGCTCCGCGGAAGGCCGAGGCAAACACGTAATGCCTGTGCTTGCACGCTCTGAAGGGCTCGAAGATTTGATTTGCATGTTTTAGCAAGCACGGGAGAGCTATAGCGTAGAAAGCCGATAAACAGTGCTCGGTACAACTGTAGCATAGAGCTCACTGATGATCCCCACGCTTTACCGGCGATGAATTTGAAAACGTGAACCATAGATGTGAGCTTCTTCTTCAAGTGGGCAACCTGAGGGCTCCAGGAGAGGTCTCGGTCAACAAAGACACCCAAAAACCGATGATTTCTCTTGTAGGAGATACGCTGGCCATTGATGCACACTGGATAACCAGACATCGCTTTTCGCGTAAAAGCGACTAACGCACATTTTTCTGTCGAGATGGTTAGGCCTTGTGTGCAAAGATAGCCAGTTGCCTGTGTTGCTGCCTTCTGCAACCTTGCACGAACCTGCGGGCGAGTCACCGCTGATGCCCAGATGCAGATGTCGTCGGCGTAGATGGAGACACTCACTGTTTCCGGTAGGGAATCGGCCAGCCCAAGAAGTGTGAGGTTAAAGAGAATAGGGCTTAGAACACCGCCTTGAGGAACGCCACGGCATGTGTAGTGGTCAGTAGTCGGACCATCTTCTGTGCGTACAAACAAGGACCTTTGTGTCAAGTAGCTTTGGATCCATCGAAATACTCGCCCTCCTAGTTCCAATGTCAAAAGTGCGTCTAGGATGGCTTGATGCGAAACGTTGTCGTAGGCGCCTTTCACGTCAAGAAAGAGTGCTACTGATAATCGTTTCCAAGACTTTTGCTGCTCAACAGATGACACTAGATCGATGACATTGTCAATCGATGAACGGCGTCGTCGAAATCCCGCCATAGAGTCAGGGTAAATGTTGTGGTGTTCAAGATACCATTCGAGACGCATGAGGATCATGCGCTCCATGAGTTTTCCGACGCAGCTGGCGAGTGCTATAGGCCGATATGATGACAGTTCTAGCGGTGACTTTCCTGCTTTTAGCAACGGTACCAAGCGGCTGCGTTTCCATTCCTGTGGAACGATGCCATCATGCCATGACCTATTAAAAAGGTTGAGCAGTTCTCGTCGCGCTTCTCGACGTAGGTGGCGCATAGCATTATATGTGATTCCGTCGGGCCCTGGCGAAGACGAACACCTACATAGCGCCATAGCAGCCTCTAACTCTTCCATAGAAAAAGGAGCGTCCATATTTGTATCTCGTGGACCAGGAATGTCGCCTAAAACCATGTCAGGGAGTAGAACTGTTCCACCGGCGACTTTCGCACAAAACTCTTCTACTACGTCTATCTCACGGCGGTTTTGATGGAGAGCAAGGGCGTTAAATGGGTGTCGTTGCTGGGGACATGAGCGAAGACCCCTTAGGGTACGCCACACACGGGACAGTGGTTTTCGGGGGTCCAAAGACTCACAAAAGCATTTCCATCTTTGATCTTCTAGCTTATCCATCCGGCGCTGTATCTTCTTTTGCATTCGCCGAGCTACTCTGAGGTCAAGAATTGACTTCGTGCGCCTGTACCTCATTTCAGCTCGACGACGTAGTGCACGAAGTCTTTCCAATTCAATGTCATACTCTGTACGCTTTGATGAATGTGTGAAGCTACGCGTACAATCGTGCGTTGCGTCTGCAATGATATCTTCTAGCCTGCGTGCGATTGGTTTCTTGCATGCGTCTTCCACAAGATCTTCAAAGACTGACCAGTCAATTTGGCGATATATATTGGGTAATGTAGCTTCTAGTCCATCGATTCTCACATAGGTCGGAATATGATCACTTCCATGGGTTTCGATATCAGTGAACCACTGCACTCTCGAAGTTAGGCAACGTGACACCAGTGTTAAATCTAGGCAGCTGCTGTACGTTGTTCCTCGCAGATATGTCGGGCTTCCGTCATTTAGAAGACGCAGGTTGTGGCCTGATGCAAAGGATATGAGTGACCTGCCTCTTGAATTTATCCTGGAGCTTCCCCATATCTGGTGGTGAGCGTTGAAGTCTCCTGTTATTATCCAAGGACCGTGAGTCGCAGCCATAAGATCTTTTAGTCTTTTGCTATCGAATTGACTTGTTGGGGAAAGGTAGACGCCAATAAGTGTAAAAGACAGCCTCTTCATTTTCACAGTAACACAGACATATTGGTTATCGTCGTGTGGAGGTACGGGCTGGGCGAAATACGTAAGGTCCTTGCGAATGTAAAGCAGAACCTTACTACTTCGGGCACAAGTGGTTGAAACGAAAGGTTCATATCCTGATAGTCTCAAGGTAGTTGATAAATTCGGTTCACAGATGACCAGTACAGGAAAGCGGTTTTCAAACACGAACTGCCGGAAATCCGAAATACGTGACCTCAGGCCTCTCGCATTCCATTGGAATATGGAGGCGCTTCTGACATCATCCCGGAACGATCGCTGCTGTTGTCGACGAGCCATGGTTCCGCTATATAAGTTTTCAAGCACTGGACTTCTGAAGGCTTGCGAGAACCGGATTGATGGCATCCAGCACTTGCAATGCACTCCTAGCTGTTGGTGTCTGCAGCTTGTCCAGAAGAACACGAAGAGCACTCACCAGAGAGCTGAGCATAACAACAATTTGTTGATCCTGGTCTGTCAATTTATCAGGAACAGATGAGGTGTCCCTTGCTGTAGATGTCTGTTCCCGCTCCGTAGGTGCATGTAGCCTCGGAAGTTCAGGCCAAGCGTCAGCTGACGTGTTGTTCGAAGCTCCTTTGTCCTTAGAGCTGACTGCGTTTGGCCTGGGCGGGAGAGGGGGTGTTGATGTACGTGGCTCGCGCGGTACAGAGGCTTTGGAGGTTTTTGAGCGGCGTCGGCGACGTGATCTTCGTCGCTTAATAGATGCTGCCGCTTCTCGGTGAGACGAGTGGTCTCTAACCATTTTCTTTAAAATTGCCATTTCCTTTCGAATTAAGGGGCACTCCTTTGAGGATGCATCATGAGGGCCGCTGCAGTTTGTGCACTTCAGCACACTGGCCTCGCACGTGTCAGTGGTGTGCGGCCCCGTGCATCGAGAACACACGGAAGTGTTTTTGCACACACTACTCACATGGCCTAACTTCATGCACTTCCAGCACTGTAGTGGTTTTGGTACAAAAGGCCGAACTGCGTGTCGGAAGTGGCCCACTTTTACGTGTGTTGGTAGGGATTCGCCCTTAAATATGATCTTTACACACCGTGACGTGCCGAGACGAAAAACGTTTGCGATGACGGTGTTTTCTGTAGCCGGCTTGATTAAGATCGACAAATCGGTGTCGGCAATGGTTTCGTCGACATCATAAATTACGCCAGTACTGCTTTCTTTTCCCAGCGGAATATGAGGGTGGACTTTAATCCCGTCAAGTTCCGTGACCTTGCGCAAAGAATCTAACGCAGCCGCATGTTCTACGTCGATCGCTACGACGTTCTTACGGGTATTTACTCTGATGTCCTTGATTTCATTCGGGACCAGTGCCTCTAGATGTGTAGACACGGCTTGCCTGTTGAGGCATCTCAGGTTATCCGTGGCGAGAACTGGCGTGAAAAGGATGGTGAGTACCTCGGTAATCCGTGATGACCTCATGGTGGACGCACTCGAATTCGATGATGTGCTGACCACGACCTCCTCTATAAACTTCCGACCTGCTCACTGACGCCACCCCTACGGCGGCGCGCGGGCCTAAAAACTGTTGCGTAGAGACCGAAAGTGCCGCCAGGTGCCGCCTGAACTAACCCCCGCAGCAGACGATGCGACGTAGCGCACGTTGAGCGCACGGCGGTCCTGGCGCACTGCTGTGCACGTTATTCTGTTTGTTTTTCGTGTTTCTAACGCGTAGATTGACGGATTGACGGAATTTAATGTCTCAAAGCAACTGTCTGGCCATGAGAAGGACCATTGTAGAGGGCTCCGAAATAATGTTGACTACCTGACCCAGTTGCACGAGCGATTTTGCAGCGGGATCGAACGCGTAGGTAACAACAACAAACAAACCAAAATAATATACAGCACATGGCATGGAGAATGCAATCCTTATATTCATTTCCTTGCTTCATTTCGTGCAGCGCCGCCTCGTTGGCTGCTGCCAACATCCATTGACTAGTTGATACAACTAGCCCATGGGGTAATTCGTGCATGGACTAGTTGGTACATTGATATAGAAACCCGAGTTTCTGCAGCGCGAATGAACAGAATATATATATATATATATATATATATATATATATATATATATATAAACGACGTACACGGTCATCCGCCTAAGTCGTTTTTTACCTTCTGACCTATTAATTCCCGCTGCATAAGCTCGAGTTTCAAGATTACCTTTATTATGCTGTCCACACGGGAAAATAAAAGCTAGCGGAAGGAACGGTCGTGCTTTACGCGTCGGGGCCTATAGTAATAGCGACCTTCTAAGGATGAAAGTGTGCAACTTAACTCTCCGCGTACCGCTACGTTGCTACATCGACTATTCGCGCCTACAATATTTTTGAAATGATCCCTAACACGGTTAGTTCTCACGGTTACGGCCACCGCTCGAGCTTCGCATCGGCACTGCTCCCGCGCTCTCATCATTGCTTCTGCTGTATCGTCTTAAGAATATGCTTCAAATAAAAGCGTGAGGAGAGAAACAATTCAATTCAGCAGCTCTTGCGAGCACTATACTGATCCATGGGAATGTTGTGTATACGAACCACGACCTCCTCTATAAACTTTTTTATAGAGGAGTTTATAGAGGAGGTCATGATACGAACAGCCAAGCTTAAATGATTTAGTGCGACTAATTTTGATACTCTACCCATGAAAACCTTGCGCAGAGAAACTTTTCCTTTTCATCAGATTTCCATTTTGAAAAGGACATGCATTTTGGCTGTCTGTCCGCCACATTATACCATCACCTTTTTTTTTTCACTAATTTTTACATGTCACAGGGAAACTCGTGGAACGATATCCCAGTCGCTATTTTTGACCGCCGCTGGCTCGACTTGCAGATAGCGACAGAACAGTACACCATTTCCGGGAAACGGTGTTACTGCTACCGTACCCTAATGCTGTTGTTGACTGTGCAGTCGCTAAGTGACACACGATCAACTCCGAATGTCACAAAGGCAAGCGCCTACCACACCAACCGAAGAAGCAGACCACGCGGAGCACATGCGGCCACAGCAGATTGCGAAGCGATGGGGGTAAGCGGTGGCGCCACGGCATGCGGTGGCAGTTTGGCGAAATAGAAAAAAACAAGACAAGCAAAAGCAAATCTGGCGTCAGGGGGAGCGTCGGCATGAGCAGGTCGGAAGTTTATAGAGGAGGTCGTGGTGCTGACAAACCTTCTATTTGCTTTACGGCTCCGCACCAGCTCGAAGGTGTCGTCACCAGATTCTTCACTGCTGACATAGTACTGCATGGTGTCGTCGCTGTCAGTGTCGCTCTCGGTGCCGTTGCGCTTCCTGGAGGCAGCCGCCGCGGGCACTACTGAGTCCGGCGGACGCGCGTGAGAGTCCATCTCCACCGCAACTAAGCAGGAAACAGCAGTTCACCGGCAAAGACGAAGATGATTGACGAAGACGAAGTGCCTTTCAGGCAGAACGCCGAGTCTTCGCGCTCTACTTCTTTTGTGAATTTTAGCAAATTAGTAGAGAGCTATACGGAGTAAGCGTAGTAGTTTTATCGGCTTTATAAACTTGGACACATTCGCTAACGGAATTAACGAGCATGGTGTCAGTGCGCACAAGCAAACATGAATAGTTCCCTCTCGACGGCTGCGCACCGAACTCGCTCGGGAAAGGGCTCGTTGTCGACGTGCCGATTCTAGCGTGACGGCTTCCGAATCCCAGGTGAAACGTCAGCGATGAGCCGCGGACCCCGAGTTGCTGGAGCGTGACGTTGACGCCAAACGTTAGCGAAGAGCCGCCATCGTCTTAGCCTCCCGGAATCCGACAACAGGGGTGGACGCCTCGACAACGCTAGCGTTAACTTCCCCATAGCCACGGCCAGGTTTCAACGCAAGTTTCTCAATCGGAACTTCGGAGCAAGCAGCAGTGCGTGCGACAGGTTGTGGTTCGAGCACGACGCGTGGTACTCGTCAGTGCAATTCGTTCCGAGGAGCATCGAAAAAACACGAGCTTCGATTTCAGCTGCTACTAAGAGTAATACGAATATATTAGTAACAACATTCGAGCAACTGCGATGTCAACCTCCCTGAAATTTCTTCTTGATCAAGCCATCGTTCCACGGTTTAAAAGATACACAATTTCTTTGTAGAATATATAGTCTTCGTGCATTAGCGCAGTGACATCGTAGATTATTAAGGGACTCAACTATGAGCTCGCAAATCGGCGCACTGCAGTAAGCTCAATAAAGTTCTTAGTTTTTTTATGCCGAATACTTAAGCTCGTCAGGTGGAGTTTCGCATGCATCGTATTTTGCAGCTTTTCCTGGAGGAAAACCTTGGGCGAATAAATTTCTCTTTTATTGATTTTGTCATTGCGTCTGCATGTGGCCGCGCAAGTGGTGTTTGTGTTCGCTGAAGGAAAAGAGCACTACTAGTGCAAACGTATATAGCATGGTTTGTAAGTAGCAGATTCTGAAGGGGGATGCGCAAAGTTCAGACAGTCGTCGCCCTTATCGCACAGAATGATACACAAAATTAATGTTGTGCCAAGGGCATCAAACGTTTATTCAGACAAGCAAGGTGTACCTCTCCATACATTTTCTCTCTCTCTCTCTCTCTCTCTCTCTTCTTTCAACGAATTTTTAGTTCTTTTCGAGGAACGGCACAATATAACAAGAAATTCGCCACACATTGAAGTAAGGTACTTTTAAATGTGAACCTAGGCCTTTCGTGGCCGAAATGAGTTGCTACACTGTATACTTATTTCTGTGGCATCCACATCATGTTTTAACAAGTGAATCGAAAAAACAAAGTTCAGCCCAGCCGTCATAATTAATCCTCGAAGGGGTTAAATGTGTGCATGTCGCTCCGTTGACTCTATGTGTTTGAAGTCACTTCAACTATATGGAAGGCCGGAAAATATGTTTCAGAATACACCTGCTGCGGTAATATCTAATTAACCTGCATATTACCCTTAGCGCGAGTAGAAGCTAATTAGTGAACTGTAACAAACACCAAAATGACTAGAATACTAACAACAATCCACACCGTGGCCAGATGTAGTCATCACGTATCAGCTGTCTTCTTTTTTTTAATTCCGGTAGGATCCTCCCCGTTAAACTTACAGATCACTCATCCCGATTTTACCCCCATGGCCGCGTTCGTGGTGCATTAAAAATTGCCGCTCAAAGCTCGCTCCGC
>NC_051162.1:142074081-142121195 GCF_013339745.2 Dermacentor silvarum
TTTTTTACCTTTTCTTTCATATTACTTGTCAGCTGCCTAATACACAAGCTTCCAGTGACATGGTAACAGTGCTGACTACTGCCCAGAACATGTGTGCATCTGTGGTTTGTGGTACCACATGCTCACTACCTCGGATTTACTGAGATGTCACAAGGAACCTTGCTTCATGCTCAAGCTGCCCTACACTTGGTGGAAATATTGAAATAGTCACTTTTTAATATAATAATTTGTTGTGGTTTTAGCAAATTGAGTTTTGAAACTGTGAATAATGCGCACTAAAGGGTCTATAAAAATGTTTTCTACCACCTAAAGACATGATTTAGGCAAAAAGTGCTTTATGCATGTCATCACATTTATTGAGTTCGGCATATCTCGCTGAAGCCATTCTAAAAACTTTGAGTATCTTTACTGCAACTGATTTACAGCTACTTTATACAAGTGTACGATTCCTACATGTAACACATGCATATTATGTGCAGCAGTTTTGCTTCAGCAATGCTTCAGTCACTTTTTGGGTGGCGTTCCAATACCCACAAGGACGTCGCCCAAAAAGAAGCTTTGCACCCCAGAGGTGTGAATGCCATTCTAAGTATGTGTGGCAAGGCAGTCAGTTGAAATCTTCGTTTTGATTGTGGGTCATTCGAAGTCAAATTCTTGTGGATGACTGCATCATGCTATCTTGACCAGATACAATTCATAAGGCTAACTATTATTGCATTTTTCCTCCTTTAGGCTTGCAGCAAGAGGGATATCAAGAACACGGGAGATATCCAGACCACATTATAGTCACTCCTTTCTTGTGGCTTCTTAGGGCATGTATGAAAGGGTTGGAAAATAAACATCAGTGTTTGAAAAGATTGGTGTTTCACTAACAGGTACATACTTTTATATGTTCAAGGTTGCATCAGAGCACTACCAGACAATTTTTTTTAAATGCTGGAAAAAGTCGATAAATGCCACCAGGATGTTTCTAGGGCGAGCAACAGAAAGTTGGAAAAAAGCTACAAGAATGTTTCTAGAGCAAGCAACAGAAAGTTGAAAGAACGTTACAAGGATGTTTCTAGAGTGAACAGCAAAAAGTAGGAAAAAAGTTACTAGGATGTTTCTAGGTGAAGCAACAGAAAGTTGAGAAAAAGTTACAAGGATGTTTCTAGGACGAACAGCAAAAAGTAGGAAAAAAGTTACTAGGAAGTTTCTAGGTCAAGCAACAGAAAGTTGGAAAAAAGTTACAAGTATGTTTCTAGGGCAAACGGCAAAAAGTAGAAAAAAAGTTGCTAGGATGTTTCTAAGAAGTAAAGAGACGCCCTGCTTTTAATGTTTGAAGGATGTTCATTCATCGTTTTAAGAAAGTTTGTAAATGAAATTTTAATTGAATATCGGTGGCCAATAGTCGACAGGATGTTGGTATGAAGTACTTAGGAAGTTTAAAAACGGTTTGAGAACTTTCAATAGACCGTTCGTAGGTTTTAGTAACATTTGTCTAAAAAAATTTAATTGAAAGTTACTAGAATTTTTTGTAAGGGACTAGGCCGTTAGTAACACAAAAATGACTGCGCACGTAAAGCTGTTACAAAATACGTAGTACAAGAAAGGAAACAATTCTTCCATCTGCCTCAATACCGCGCACATTATATGGGAACAAATGGAACGGGCCGTTGCGGTTTTCCTTCTGAGTATTCTATTTTATGGCAGAATATTGTAAGTTTGAAAGCATATATATCAAGTGACAAAAAGTACAATACAACCATGCATTACTAATAAACATGGTTGCATTAGTAAGGTTGTTTAGTAATGCAACCGTGCATTACTAAACAGCTGAAGTAATGCAAACGCGTAACAAAAACATAGAAGTGCCTGATTCACGCAGCGCGGAGTAAGTTACAAATTATATCGTGATCGTTTAAATGGCACAAGGCACAAGCATAGTGCCTTGGTGGTGCAGTCAAGTTCGCCCTCACCAGCTGTAATTCTTCTCGATGCGGTCTCTATTTGCCTGTTGAGATGCGAGTATTCCCAGAGTTATAGTGGAGATCAAAACAATGTACAAATTTCGAAGCGCTTATTCTGCGCCATATCACAGTGCATGGTTCGATTGTCGGTCTCACAAATGCATATTGCCGCTAAAGCAGCCAGTATTCAATTTTGTGTGGTACGAAACTTTCCATGGAACGTTTTCTGTGCCATCACGTGGGTGGGTCAGTGCGTCCGTCCATCCGTCCGTCCGACCATGTCTGTCGGCTGTCGCTGTGTCGATCAATCGATCGATTTGTCACTTCCTTCGTAGACTCATCGGGTGCCATACTACCGTTATAGCTGGCACTCCACTAGCTAGTCAACAGTCTGTCAGTTGCAACAAATATAGCAGTTTTGTACCTAAAGTTGAAGCCCATAATCGGCAACGTAATTTATTTTAAAGCAATATTTGCTGAATCCATAATCAAAGGTTTTTGTACGACAACACGTCTTTATTGAAGCTTTACTGATGTCTTAAAAAGATGATGCTGTAGCAAATGGTACCACTGTTTCCCGTTTTTGTCAGGTTTACCTCATTGCTGAGAATGGTTGCGTGACGCGTTTGCTGCAAGAATCCGCTACTGGAAGTAAGATCACTTGCAGTCTCTCATCATGTAGCACCGTTCACTCATACCAGCTCACCAAAGTTTCGTTTACGCTAATTCTCACAGTACAAGGGACCTCGCAGTTCTGCTCCTAATGTTCATAGCCCTTTCATGATGGTAACTTTTGTTCCGCGATATCGTCGACACAAAACAACGACGACTGTTGATTTTACCTTTGAGGACGAAGCTGCAAGACAAGTTTAAATGTCTTCGGTTGGTGTTTAACAAACTGCCTCGGATAGACGAAACAGGGCACATTATCACGCTCATGTTTACACATGATATTAATATACTACCCCAGTTCTCGTTTTTCTGGATTCGCTTTATTTTACATTTCTGGTCATTTCTGAATAATTAGTACAAATCTAAACTACCATCATGGACCACTAGACAGAGCGGATGTGAGAGGAGGAGAACATGGGAAAAAATTGCGTCAAAATACTACCTCTATCATGCACGAGAAAGATTATTCAACTTTTATGTCATTCTAGTTTTTTTTTTCTAGACTCGGATGACAGCCCGTACATTCATTCATATGGGATGCGCATGGGTTTTACTGTATCTGCTACATTAATTAGAATTCGTTTTTGTACAAACGACGTTAGGCCGATGATGTGACAAGATACACAACCTACCCTGGCCCTCGCAACATTAATGATTGTGTACATTTCCTCAAATAAATATATCATGCTAGCATTGTGGCCAGGCTTAACATTTTTGAGGAAAAAAATTCTACCAGCCTTCATTGAGGGCTTGTAATGTAGAATAGGTTTTTCGCTGCTTAACCTCGGCTTTGCCGTCAGCTGTAACACCGAAATGTGGGCCGATCCTGGTGGTAGTGCAGAAATGGTCCAACCGCAACGGTACATACCCTTGTGAAGTAGCGAAGCTGTTTAAGCTCGAGTATGGTCCGTCGAGTACACGGAACGAAACCTCCGCCTGGCGATGACGTCGCCATGTGTCGCCTAGCAACGCTTCGCCAAAGCTGCGTGGAACATGACGACATCGCGCGCGCCGCGTCGCTTCGCCTTAGCTTTGCCGAGCCATGACGTCAAATCCTAATCCCAACCACTCTGCGCCGTGTCGACTGGTTGCCGCGGTTGCGCAGAGGTGGATCTAAGCCATGACGTCCCTGCGCCGACCCACGGGATATATGGCTCCACGTCGCCGCCGCGGCGACACAAAAGCCCCGCCATCTCTGCACCGAGCACATCGCCGCGAAGAAGGGGCGGCCGCAGAGGAGCGTCGCTCCCGAAAAAGAATAAGCGGGGCGCGAAAGCCGCTGCCGCGCTACTTGAGAGCGAGTGAGACGACTTCGATCTGATCCCGAGTATCGTGCCACAGAAGGGGGCGGCTAAACATCGTGATTCGCAGAAGATCCGGAGTTACGAGCCCGCGAAACCGAGCAAAAGCGCATAAGCATCCAGAAGCCTTCAGATACTTTTTTGACCGAGTGCTGATCTCTCCTTGGGCGGTGGATGATTCCGGGGTGATCTTGCGCAAAACGTGGCCGAGTCTCGAAGTATAACCTCTCAATAACTTGGCCGAACCGAGATAAAGCTAGGTGGGGTCACCAGCTTCGCTGTCTGCCCAGTCCTCGCATCACTATTGTGAAGCTGCCCCTAATTTTTTATTGAATTACCATAACGTTTATATATAGTTTCGTGTGCATAAGAGCGTCTCATACAGTGTAATAAAACCATGGTGGTATTTCTACTACACACGATTGCAGAAATGAGTAACTGCTTGGGCGCTTTCTATGCTTCTGCTAGGGTATACATTTTGTGGTCGTGCGATGCGTAATAGTACATCAGTACCCGGCCGCGAAGAGACGTTGTCGGCATGCCACACAGCACAGTTGTTTTAAGCTACCATGCTCCAATCGTGCTTCACTGGTACTTTTTCAGAAAATTGAGTGATAAATATCAAGTGTAAAGGGTATTGTTTATTCTATGCGAATGACTCAAGAGCACACAATTTATTGTTATTATAACCGAAAGTGCATTACAGTCCAACAGGAATAACCATTTAAGCGTGAAAAACGAACAGGAAGAAACAAACATCGGTAGCTAGGTTACTTTTTTTTGCGCCGTAATGCTTATTTAGTATGTCTCGCCAACGACCTCAAGCAAAAGCTCTTATACAACATTTTTGAATGCCTGAAAAAAACTTCGTGGCTCGTGGAGACTTATTTCTGTGGCAAACGTTGTGCAGAAATGCACGTGGCATCTCAAACGCTTAGGCGCAGAACGGATTCCTTTCGGAATCTGCGCCTAACAAAGATTCTACTTAAGGAAAATTGAGCACAAATATATGCCCGGCAAACTTTCGAGAAAAATGTTTTAAATTGAATTCTTCGTCGCGATACTGAAATTCTCTGCAGCATGTTCTATGGTTTGGTTTTGGTTTCCTCCCTGTACTCGTCCAGTCACGTTGCAGTGGGTTATCATGAATCTTAACCAACTCGCCCGCCAACGTGCTTTAGCCAATTTCACATCTTGTTATTACATTTTTATAAAGACACGGGTTTGATGTACATCTGAAGAACACTGCAGTGATATTGTAGCAGAAGCTCCGGCACAGCCATTGCCAGCGTTGATCGCCAGGCTACACCCACTTGTTGCTACAACCCACCGGCCCCACCACAGATAGAGTGTGAAGCACTGAGATTATTTTTTATTGTAGTATGCGCAAGGAAAATAAATCCTGCAATGCACCAACCACTGATTCCGTCCAGGCACTAGAACAGGTCTAGCACATACAGACACAATCAGGCACAATCTGATATTCATCAAGATTGTGTCGAAATAGCCTCGTCTTATCTGTATTCGAACCAAGTAAGCAGGGTTAATGTTGCTGCCGTAGCTCGACTAAGGAATATGACTGCAATAGAAATGTCGACGTGTTCGTATGATTTTGTAGAAAAATCAGTAAATCAAACAGGAACGTAGACACAAGACGCCATGGGTGTATTTCCATGTTATTATGTCCATATTCTCGTTTGCACGATAAGTATACCCTGGGAAAGACTGCATACGAAAATGCGGTCGAACAAATGCACATCATCAGGACAACCTTCATAGAAATTTGACCATGGGGTCACGAATGATTAGGCAAGAAAAGTAGCCCCTGTTGAACTGAAAAGGTTGCTTTCTTTGCGTTTCTTCGCGCCCTAATACTTTTATGAATGTGTCTGAACAACTCAAACGAGCTACAGTTTTGCACAGACTCCAACAGGATAATCAGCTTGTTCAGCTGAATAGCTAAAAGGAACCGCAAAAACTGCGTCTTCATGTGCTCGTTGTCTGCTAAGACGTAACCTGTAACATAAGGAGGACGAAAGTCTCCTTTCACACAACAGCTGCCACCTCGACGCAGGTGGGCTGTGTTGCACTTCGCAGCATAAAACATGTGGCTTCGAAGCAACATCCTAAGCAAAGCAATCATAACGATGATTGTATTTGTTCCCGTTGTTCAAATCGCAGCAAGTTTCGACATTTCAATCTTCCTGAGAAAACCATGTTTTGTGAGAGACAATTTACAGCTGAGCAGTAGTTCGCGTGTTTGTGTTGCACAAATTGGTATTTCAGCGGTGTTCAAAATGTCAGACAACGCAGGATTCTTTTAAACTTAGCCAGGTTCTGACAGTTGGACATTTGTGAAAATTTTCATTCTTTTCACGTTGAACGGGGTGATATGGCAGGGACATACGACATTTGCTGAGTTTTTTTGACAGTGAACCAAACTCTGAGAAATATTTCTAGTTTATAGCCAGAAGGGACATATAGATTAGAAGCAGACAAGACGAGCGCTATTGCTTCTAGTCTCCGTCTGTGTCCCTTCGCGCTATAAACTAAAAATATGTTACCGTACCGATTCGCCCAACATTCCAACCTTGTGCAGTGTATATTTGAAGAATATGATATATGTTTATTTTTCTCAACCTGAATTTTTAACACAATTTTGTTTCTACATTATTCTGAATGAATCGTAGACAGACTGTGCGAAACTGACAATGTGATGCTAAATATTTGGAGTTTGAGTTTCGCGTGCACAACAACGTTCACTAGCCAGCCAACACGTCAAAGACTCCCAACACGGTAATCTGACGGCGCCCGAATTGACATTTCGTGGAGTTCAGCTGAAGGCCGACTTTTCGGAAGAGCGCAAGAATGCAGCGAGGCGTGTAAGGTGGCTGCTGAACGTGGGAGAAAAAACAATAACGTCGTCAAGATAACAAAGACAGGTGGGCCATTTGTATCCTCGCAGAAGAGAGTCCATCATTCGTTCAAATGTCGCAGGAGCATTGCATAGGCCAAAAGGCATTACTTTGAACTGATATAAACCATGAGGTGTTATGAAGGCAGTCTTCTGGCGGTCCATGTCATCAACAAAAATCTGCCAGTAGCCGGATCGAAGATCAATGGACGAGAAGTATGTAGCTCTGTGAAAGCATTCCAAGGCGTAATCGATGCGTGGTAATGGGTATAGACGTCTTTTCGCATGATCTGGTTTAAATGGCGATAGTCGATGCAAATGCGCCAGGTACCATCCTTTGTCTTCACAAGGACGACCATGGCGAAGCCTAAGGACTGGCTGATGGCTCGATGACCCCTTTGCGGAGCATTTTGTCCACTTCTGATTGGATTAATCTACGTTCACCATGTGATACGCGATAGGGACGCCGACGAATAGGATTCATGTCTCCAGTGTTTATACGATGGTGAACAACAGATGTTTGGCCGAAAGGGCGGTCGCCGAAATCAAATCTGTCACTGTACGATTCGAGGAGGAGACGGAGGTCCTTGTACTGAGCAGAGGTGAGGTCAGGGGCAATCATGTTGGCGAAGTCATCCGTGAAAGAACCAGAGCCGTGATTTGTAATTGGTGCTAATAATCCACTCTCGGCATCCATACTCTCAGTGTCAAATTCAGACGTACTAGAAATGCTGGCCAAGAACATGCCGGCCGGAAGCACTTCAGGGCACAGGCTGAAGTTCAGAAGCGGGAGAACGACGCCGTTATTCGTAACCGTGATCAGCGTATGCGGAACAGCAACTTTTCGGTTCAAAAGCACGTCGACGATAGGGTGAAGCATACATTCACAGTCAGGAACCTGTGGCTGTGCGGTCAAAGCGACGTAAGTAACTGCCTCGGGTGACAGACGCACATCTTGAAGTGAGCACAGGTGCGGTGGCGTGGTGCTTGGAGCATCGGCGAGTTGAGGCAGTTCCAACTGAAGGACGCCGGTTGCGCAGTCGATGAGAGCATAATGGTTGGATAAAAAGTCCAACCCAAGGATAACGTTGTGAGGGCAGTTGTCGATCACAGCAAAGAGAACAGAAGTAGGGCGGCCGGCTATACTTAAACACACTGTACACATTCCGAGAACAACCAGCACGCCACCGTCGGCCACACGAAGCATTTGTGCAGCTGCTGGGGTGAGGACCTTCTTTAAACGTCTACGTAGGCACTCATGACAGATATGTGGGCTCCAGTGTCAACGAGTGCTTGGACAGGTACGCCGTCTACTTTAACGTCAATTATACTTCTCTTTGTGGGCACAGACAGAGAATTTGCTGCAGTAGTTTTCAATGCAGTACCGCCTCCGAGGGCTGCAGTGCTTAGTTTTCTGAAGGAATGCGGTCGAAAGCCACAGGGGATGAAAGGCGACGTGGCTGCGGCGAACTGGAAGATGGGCGACGTGTTTGTGGTGAACGAGACTGGTGTCCGCGAGGCGATGGTGAGCGACTGTACCACGTGTTCCTGGCAGAGTTGTCGGCACTGTTAGGCTCGTCAGAGGGCGAAACACGGTGGGAACTTCCATCAGAACGGTTCAGGTTGGTCGGCGTGCGAGGTGTTGAGGGCCACGAGTTCCGTCAGTATCGGGTGACATGACCAATACGGCGACAGGTGAAACATATCGGCTGGTCCTCCGCAGTTCTCTACTCAGTCGGGTTGCGATAACGCGGAGTGAAGCGTCGCGTTGGATCAAACAGAGTACAAGGGTGTTCGTTGGCTCTGGGGTTGGCGACAGCAAAGACAGAATGTAAACCAATGCTTTCAAGTTCCTGGCGAATGATGGCTTGAACGAGGGGAACTGAAAGAAGGGTAGCGTCAGGGCGACGCGAACAGAAAGCTGCGGGCGCCATCGCTTCCAGTTCACGTCGAACGATTCGCACCAC
Organism: Dermacentor silvarum; assembly: GCF_013339745.2. Classification (NCBI taxonomy): domain Eukaryota; kingdom Metazoa; phylum Arthropoda; class Arachnida; order Ixodida; family Ixodidae; genus Dermacentor; species Dermacentor silvarum. The sequence goes on from NC_051162.1 coordinate 142,082,885, forward strand.
GTCCTCTGATGGCGACGCATGCTGCTGTGTGGGCTGATCTTCACACGTCGACGTTGCGGCAGTATTGGGAAGTCTGGCGAATGGTTGCAGGACGCGGCGGCTTTTGGCTTGCTCGAATTGTCGGCACTCTTTGATGATAGCATCAACTGAAGAACAGCCTTTGCACATGAACATTTTAAAGGCGTCGTCAGCGATTCCCTTCAGCACGTGCCCGACCTTCTCAAGTTCAGTCATGTCGTGATCGGCTTTACGACAAAGCGCCAGCACGTCCTGGATATACGAAACATATAGGATTCTGTGGGGGATTGGGCACGGGAGGCGAGTTCCTGCTTTGCGGCAATTTTACGGCCGGTTGATTGGCCAAACAACTCTTTTAACTTCTCTTTGCATTGGTGCCAGCTGGTCAGCTCCTCTTCGTGGTTTTCGTACCACACCTTTGCCGTGCCTCTTAGGTAGACCAACACGTTAGCTAGCATAAGCGTAGGGCCCCATCTGTTGACTCCACTCACGCGTTCCTACATAGCCAGCCACTATTCAACGTCGGCGCCATCGGTCCCACAGAAACTTCTGGGATCCTTGGCTTGTACAACCACAACCGATGGGGACGACGACGCAGTGTTGCCAGGTTTGGCTATATATAGCCAAATTGTGCTACAGGAAAAAATTTTTGGCGTCGACATGGACGAGTTGGGTATGTGGCTATATTTGGGCTACTGAAAATCTGCGACTTGGCTTTGTTTGGGCTATAAGTGGCGCCCTAATCCACGCTCCAGTACGCTCCAGCGGTCGTTTTGATCGGGTAGAAGCAAATATGGCAGGCTTTGTTTTAGCTGGCTGAGCCGGCAGCGCGGTTCTGCATGTGTGCGTGCGCGAAATGACCGCCCCTCCCCTTCCCTTCCCTCTCTGCGCCGTTGTCTGAGCCGGTAGCTTTGATCTTTGATGCACTTAAACTTACACCCCGCTTCACCGTTATACACCCGATCCCCGGGCATGGGGATGAACCTGGGAGTAGTGGGTTTTTCACAGTACACTGTACTAACATGGGTATGCTCAGGAAGGGAGTGCAATAACATAGGGTCGGGGCCGTCGGGCGATCGGGGCGCCGACATGAAAGAATGGAAGCACGGGTGGATGAAACGCCCCAGTGTGCTCAACGCCATGTCTTAATTCTGGATGAAGTATCGTGCCGGGCACAGCTTTCTACCTACTCCACGTATCTCGCGCGAAGCTTTACATCCATTTTCGTTCACCTGCTAGATGGATTTTTGTTCGTGCTTACATTCGAGATTCATTTCGATAGGTTGGACGTAAGATCGGATCCTCCTCGGAGAGGAGAATCCAAACATGGGGAAGTGGTCCAAGTATGCAAGAACGTATAAAAAATAATGGGAGCAAGACCATGAGCCAAAGGTGGATTCTGCTGCTTTTACTTCTAGATGGTTTGCCCGTAATGTCACGGATGTAGATACTCATTCCGCTAATATCGAAACATGTTTGCCACGATGACATCAGTGCACGACGTCACATGAACTTCACCCACCGTGTTAGCTTAGCAGGTGAGGTGTCGCGCTGCTGGCTGGAGGACGCGGGTTTGATTCCCGGCCACGACGGCCGCATTTCGATCAAGGCGAAATGCAGGAACACCCGTGTACTAAGATTTAGGTGTACGTTAAAGAAACAGAGCTGGCCAAAATAATCAGGAGTCCCCCAGTGCGTCATGCCTCCCTAACATATCGTGGTTTTGGCACGTAAAACCTCGGCAATTATTAGAGAGTTTTAGAATAGGGGCCTCAAACTTTTGGTGGCCATAAAGAAATAACGTCGAAGCCACTGCGCATGCGCAAGACGCAAACTCTGCTTGGATTTTGCGTCAGGCACGCTATTTCAGCGATTTAGCAGGAGCCCCAAAAGATGCCCCAAAAGCTTTTGTCAACAAACATGGCGGCGCCCATCGAAGCGATGGCTCTAACCTAGCATCGAACTGGGCTCAATTCGTGGTAACGCGTGAAGTTCGTAAGCTAGGAGAAGTGATGGCGGCTATCGCTTTCTCTCAACTAACATGTTGAATGAGGATTGATTCATTAGACACCACTCATTCCGAATTCATGGCTCGTAGGCCTAAAACGGATAGACTTGGCTGCGTGAAGGTATGTAAAGTTGGTTACTCAAAACTAACCGCAACAAGTTGCTTGCTTCTAATAGAATTAGTTCTAAATTGTAATTAAACCCGTAAATCTAAATTACTCTTATCATAAAATATTATACTTTATTTTAATATTTATGACCCAACGCTAACACCCGCAAAGCTCATCGGGGCCCCAAACGTTGGGGGCCCCTATTCTAAAGCTTTATTAGCACATCAACATGATTTGCTTTTTGACAGAAACCGGTTTTCACAGAATAAACACTGTTATCAATTTGTTGTTTACCTTTGCTCTTTGCGTGCTGTCGCGGCATTTACCATTTCGAGCGAGTTATGTTCGGGACGTGCTCGTCGCCGAAACCGACTGCGCGCTTCTTACACTGGTGTGCCGTTTTTTGCAGTAATCTTTTAAAGCTTCGCTTATACCGATTCAGAGAGCGAGTGGCATCTGTTGTCTGACATTTTATTTTAACGCATGTTCTTGCCGTACTAGAGGCCTAAGATGGCGGCCAGGTTGATGTAAATGAACATTGTATAAATCATGTGCCAGCTAACCCGGGCCAAGCTAAATAAAAAAGTGAAAACAAGATAGGACGATGAGACAAATAACACGAGATGTCATAACACTAAAGACTTGTTTTAGCTCATAAAAAAAGAAGCCGTGAGCACGTCGCAGACCGCTGGACAGCTGAACCTTTACGCCGTAGGCAGAGATGACGTGAGAGATCGATGATGGTAAACATTTTGCGTTCACGACAGCTAAAAAGCCGAGTTTGTAGTTATAATTATTACTGTATATAACTGTAAATTACTAAAAATAATAACCCTAGTACTTTCTGTCATAAAATAAAAGCACTGATTTCGCCCTCTAGCTGCAGCGATTCACTGGAACTTAAGAGCTTCCGGGCCCAACAAAAAAGTATTCTGTGCAAGCATGATGTCGCTGATGTTGATGTCAAGGGCCGACCGTCACGGTGGCACTGGACATTTTGTTACACCGGGTTGTGCAAAAAAGTATTGCCGTAGTTGAATGTGAAAATGTATACACAAATAAAACTGCAAATAATAATGGCTATATTGTTCTTTGCACGAATGTTCTTTGCACTTTTTTGTGTTTGGCTACAATTGGGCTAAACTTCTCTAGCATTTGGCTACGCCACCCCGTCGGACCTGGGAACACTGCGACGACGTAGCTGGCGACGGTGACGTTGACGTTGGAGGCCGCAACGACGTTGATGCTCCGTGCTCACCGTCAGTCATAGTGGGGACGGTGATGCGACGTCCACTGCGGAGCTCCGTTTCCAGCCTTGGTACCCAGCACCTCTCACCAATATCCTACGGGGATGGTGGGATTATAGACTGGATGTATTTACAATATATACACAAGTAGAGTTAGTGTGGTCAAGATAGCTGACCACACTAACTCGGTAGCAATATTATAGTGCACGTTACCGATGTATTCTGTGTACTTTGGTTATATCTGGGTCATGAATGGCGTGAAAAAAAAGGGCAAGTGATCCCCTAAATCAGCTATCAGTACCACTGCATCGCATTCACGTGGCTGATAGTTGGTAAAACACAGACCTAGCAGGGCTTCAGACATCCGTAATTCTTGTCGGCATGTTAATTACGTTTTGATATCCAAAAGAATAGAAAATGTAACTGAAATTTTGCTTATTTCCCGTTGTTGATAATAAGTCGATGTTGAAGTCACCACAAAAGATCGCAGCTGGCACAGACTGACAACAGTACTCTAGAACAATTTCTTCGCTCCGTTTGCAACGTGCCGCATTTGACAGATAGTCCGCGCCTGCTAGCATATCGCGAAATGAAGACACGTATAGAGCTGCACTCAAATTTCGCATTAAAGAGCATCGTAATATTCGCTTAATTTTTTTTTACATTGAAGCAGTTTTGCGGAGCCTGCGCCGCCGTTGTCGGTTTCCTAAAAACCACGTGACCTAGCGGGAGAGGAGAGGAAAAGCTCAACCCTGTGAGAATGCTGCGAGGGCGTGCAGATGAAACGGGTAACGGGGAGAGGGGTTGACATAAGTCGCGCCGTCCAATACTCGCCTTCAAGGGAGAGAGCGTGAGACGCGCTCTTTTAGGATGTCGCGCATCATTTCGAATGTCTCGAGCCAGGTTTCTGGGTTGTCCGACGAAGCTGCACGGAAGATAGGAGGCTCCCTGGGCTGCTTCAGTATGATGGCTCCAGTGGATGCTGCGTCCGTCATCGTGGCAGTTGACATACCCGCGATCTTCCTGGTCGGCTCATTTAGAAGTCCGTACTTCGGCGGCAATTGTAGCCGGCGGCTTGCTTGCTGGCTCTTGACGACGTTGATGGTATTTTGGCACTTTGGGCTTGGATCACGGCTTCGCGGAGGCGTTCGGTGCATGAATGCACCCGCACCTCCACCCGACGTCACGTAGTAGTGACGCTGAAGAAAACAGTCGTAAAGCTGTGAGTGACGAAACTGTTTTTTTTTATTTGGAGAACCTGTGCCCACTAAAGCAAGTCACACTCGAAGCACAACGATAGCAGCGAACACAGTCGGCGATCGTCGAAATATAATGAGTGGGTCAAGCGCGTCGGCTTTTATACATGAATCATCGAAGGTCCCAGAGTAATCACTGGTGCCGGGAGGTTTTCCAGAAAATACTGCGCAATTCGCGTCGCGCATACATGCAGTGAGATTGCACAGTGTTCGGGGACAGCATACAGCGGATAGAAACATCGATAACATTCGAGAAACTTCCGATTTGCAGGAGCGTCCTTTTTTGAGCGATAACACTTGTTAGACGGGGAAACGTGGTCACCCGAAATATAAGCACAAGTCCACGTTTCAATATTTATGGCTCTTCTCTTTCTCTCTCTCTTTTTTTTTTTTTTTTGCTGCGGCTTCGCTCCGTCTCAGCGCTTGTGAACGCCAAGCAATAAAAAAGCCAAGCCGCTTTCCCTGTTCTCTTATTCGCTTTCCTTGGAATCAAATTTTCGTTTATTTTTTCTTTGCCATATGGGTAATAAAAGTTTCACTAAGAATACGTATAGACGCACAGCCTGGGTCCTGGAAGCTGACGGCTGTCAGTCGCGACATATCTTGCTCCTCCTTACCCTCTCAGTCAAACAAAGAGCTCAACTTTCTGTTAGTGCTGACAACAGCACAAATCCCTGACAACTCATAAAGGGTCCAAGTGTAAATGTCGTGTTTCATGTCATCTACATGTCAAACACTTTTCTAGAGTGGCAGTACGTTATTATCACAGAAGGCTCGAGCCTCGCCTTCTTTATCAAAGTAATAGTTATTTTCCTACAAAAAACACGTGCGCCTTTCTTGATCATTGGGAAGCATCGCTTGCACACTTTTTAACACTGGATTGAACTATATGTCACTCTTTAAATCGCCGCTTTCTCTCAGCTGCAAAAACACCACAAACTGTTACAAAAAAGGGCCCTGCAAGTGAGAACTACGCGTCATTTTGAAGCTGCATCTCACCCACTTTATATGAGTCTATAAAGAGTTCAGCAGTGTCTTCTTTTCCTTGGACGTGCAGTCCCACCCATATTTACAACGCCAGCGCGTATGTACTGGCTCGGTACTCATACTTCTATTGTTTGCCGCGATACCATTAGGGGCTGCAGTCAAATTTGAGATGGAAATGAAGACTCTTCATCTGGTATTTGTCGTGGTACTCATCCTTCATGCTACTCACGCATGTAAGTAAATGCCACGGAATACACTGTTCAACCGTTTACAGACGGCAGGTATAAATACCCCCAAAATTTTTATTTTATATCTTGTATTTTCAAGTGTGACCGCCCATAGCTGGCCGGCCATGACCACAATGATTTTTCTGTCGGCTGCCGAGCAAAGAACGTTCGCTTCTTTTTTGTCAGTTGGATAATGTATTTTTAAACGGTTGCCCCGACTCACAGAAGCTCATCGCGCAAATGTGGCGGCTCGTGCGTTGGAGTTTTGACACATGGCTAGTGCATTTAACATGGGCGTGCAGTTACACTGTTATCTAAAGCTGAAATTATGCATTACAGTCCTGCCAGCTGTTGCCGAATTGCTAAAGCAGGAATCGCCTGCGGCGTGGTAAATCCTAAGTCCTACAAAATATCATAAGTGACACAATCATTTTGTAAGAAACACGAGCATAAATTACCACTGAGCAGATACAGTGCTTCGAGAGAACATGGTCACATCAACCCATAAAACGCCATAGTGCCTATGCTACAGAAAGTATTTTGATCAGTTCTGTGATTTTAAATGCCAAATCCACGTTGCCGTTCCTCAATACGGTTTACATAAATCTCTTTTTCCGAGTGTGAAAGAAGCCCGCGAATACACGCAGAATTGCCGCACGACTGGCCGCTCGAGGCACTTTGCGTGTATTCGCGGGCTTCTTTCATACTCGGAAAAACACTTTTATGTAGCACGTATTGAGCAACAGAAAGCTGTATCGGCAGTTTTTCATGTTCCTCTACAACTTTCTCATTAACACGTTGATAATTCGGACAGTACTTCTCTGGTTAAATCATTATTTACAATTATTGATTTAAATCTCCGTAACGAAAAAAATACTGGCGGCTATTCCACTGTACTGGAAACAACACGCACTAGGTTTGCTTCGCGTAACGCCAGTCCTCTTTTATTAAATCGTGGTGCGTGGTAGCTGGGACACCCTGTATATATATATATATATATATATATATATATATACAATGTTTACGTGAAATGTCTTTCAGTTCAGTTACCATAGGGGGTCACTTCTTAAAACCACATGTAACGAAAACATGTTATATTATGAGTGCTGATAACTTTGCAAGTGGGCCACCCAACCAATTTAGTTTGGTACCGTGGCGTAGAGAAAAGGCTTCATTACTCGATCATAGATGTGTGACTTGCACAGATGGCGCCATCGTTGGCCCACGCACGACATAATCAGAGGTAAATATTGCCTCTGACTCGGCGTTGAAAAACAGTCATAGCTCATGAATATGTTTGTCGATGACGTAGTGGTCGCGTTTGAGAGAGCTCATTCTGCCATAATAGTTATAGTTCATTGAAATCAAGCCAATGCCCTTCAGGGGTTATAAGACCTACAAGTGTGAAAATTCTTGCAAGAATTTTATTCTCCTTCGGCTACGGCGCCCTTGCAATTGAAACGTATGCTCCAGAAACAGCGTTGAGAGACTTTTGCAGCAAGCCAGAGGGATACCCATACACTTTGACCACTGCGGAACGTGTTCGTCTACATAGGAAGGACAAGCGTAGGGACTTATAGGCGAGAACCAGAGCCCCACCATCTACGGGTCCGGCGGGCATGTATATTGTCATCAACCGTTTTCCGTTTACCTGGGTCACTGGGTAGTCTGCGGGCCAACCGGTGGAGCATCGAGCTGCAGTGCTGAGGGAAGAGAGTTGGAAACCAACCACAGGACCAATTTGGATCACTGAGTATGTTTCCTCTCTGCCTTTCTGCAAATAAACCTTTACCTCTCTCTCTCTCTCTGAGTATGTTTCAAAAATGTACATATGTGCCGCTTCGAGCGAACCTCTTTTACGCTGCCATGGGTCACTGTTGATACGGTACTAGGTAGGTACAGCTTTCTGAAAAAGCTCGTTGACGCTGACTTGGAGCACTGTGTATGTGCCACTCGGTCTGCGGTCGTCTTCGTACAACGTCTTTGACGCCAAGTGAATATGTACCAATGGAAATGTGCCACTCTACAATGATCAAAAAGATCCCTTAAATTTTCCCGATGCGGAGCGGAATGGAACGCCCGTAACAAAGGTTCCTCAAGGACAGCAAGCCGACGCATTAGCAGCCTGCGCCACAAGTGCACCGAGTAGGTGCCACTTTTCAATGAATGCCTTTCACGCCACGGCAATAGCGTGCAGCGCCATGCATGAACTGGGTATGTGCTGCTCTGCAATAAACCTTCACCAACTTGCGTCACTGAGGCCTTTTTGTCCAGGGCAGACTGCATTCTTTAAAAAGTATAGCGTGGCTTTTCTTGGTAGGGGATACAGAATAAAGCCCTTATAAATTATCATTTTTTCTCTTTGTAGGGTACAGTTCCGTGTGCGGAAATTATGAGGAAGAATATTCAGGGCGGAGCCCAGGTGTGACCGAAACATGGTGCGGCGAGCCAAGAAATAGGCCAGCTCGTTGCAAGAGAGGGTCGTCAAGCATGCTTTGTGTCTGCAAAAGTGGCTTCTTTAGAAAAGGACCTAGAGAGTGCAGTGACTGCGTGCGTTTTGACAGCTGTGCCTAGTAAACTTTTCTGAAGTGGGCGATTTTATAATAAAATGCAATCGAAAATCAAACACACTCCCGATTCTGTGAACACTTAATGTGAAATAATTGCATTTCGGATAGTAACTCCTCTTGAAAGGAGTTACTATATCAAAGAAACGACCGGGCTCACTGCTATAAATGTGTGGATCTGTTCAATTGTATTGCGATAGCAAATTTAAGGACACTCCTGTCGCACTTCTACTGTCGGCGTAGATGTCGCGGTGATGTTCCGTATAAAGTCCAAGGGCGATAACACCGTCGCCGCGCGCCCCATGCTGCATGTGTGAGTGAAAGCCGTGAAGGTGCTGCCACAATGGTGGCTCAAGCGTACGCGCGCAATAGGGCAAAGCGGGAAGAAAGCGGGGCATCGCAGGGAGGGGAGGGAGGAGCGTTCTAGTCTGACGGCGGCTGCTTATGGCGCGGCTGCGCGTGCCCTATATTGAAAGCGATCTGCGATTGGGATAGAGTGCACCGAGTGCTGATAGCTTCGTGTGCGCGGATTTCGCGCCGCTTAGTTCGCGTTCAAGCGACAGGCTACACGAAGGTCAATTCTCTCGCTGCTGCTACCGCGCTTTCTCGTTCCAGCGTTTTGATAGGGAGTGTGCGTGGTCATAGAGTTAGATGCACTAATGCCTGATAATTTAGTTAGTTTACACGGCCGATAAAACTACTATGCTTACTTTGTATAGCTCTCTACAAATTTGCTATCGCTATCGATGCTTCGTCTTCCGGGTGAAACTGCGAGTTCATGTGATGCTCACTGCTTACGTAACCGCACGATGACATGACTACCTTACGACACTCCCTTGTTTAAACGTCTTAGCATTGTAACTGTATCAGGCACTACGATGTGACAACGTGCGGGCAAAATCATGAGGTTATAATGCGTTTTGATGTGCGGGTTCAACTCGACGTGCGCAAAATCGAATCTACCAGGTTGCGCATGTGGGCAAACACAAGCATGCCTTCAGCGACTCTTGAAATGTAGTGCTCAGCGGTTTAAACGCGATACTCGGACAACATGGTAGCAGGCACTTTGTTTCGCCACCGGTGGCCACTGGTAACACTGAGATGGTGCATGTTTGTGTCACATGAAAGCCAGAATCTTTTTGATGCATCGTAACGGCATTCGGGCCCCTAAGTGATTCACCCTGCGATCACCGGTGGTGCAAAAAGCACCGGCCGCCATGCTGTCTGAGTATCGCGTTGTAGTACTGGCATGCTGTCTGAGCACTGTACACACGGCCGCACCTACACGGTAAACCCAATTTCATGCCGTGCACACGGCTGTAAGCACTCATCCCTGTAAGAATCGCGTGACCGCAGGTGTCACCGCGCGCACTAGTAGCCACCGAGAAAAGGTCATGACACAGCACCCGGAGACGACTGGGCGCGCATAATGCCCAAGTTGTGTGCCGTTAGTCCACCGTCACGTAAGTCTGATACGCATGGGAATACCTTAAAACGTGTGGTAGCCCGTGAAGCCGCACACACGCCACGTATTGTGTTTACTGTGTTATCACGGCATCACGTATTTACGGACATAGGCAAAGCAATGCCGCAATCGCGTTTACACTGCCGCCTGCGTGACTTACCGACCCGGCGCATTTTAGTTCGCCCGCAAAAACGTTTGTACACGTTTCACGCTTCCAGCCTGCAACGAACACACTTTTGCTCATTCTTACTTCTGCGCCCGTAACAGTGCTTCACTTTGTCCACATCGCTCACGCCACGTTTTTTCACCTACTCATCTTCACTGTGTCTCGACACACGGCAATGTGCGACACACTGCCTTAGGAAACACTTCTAATGACCTGTTCACAAGAGTACGCATCTTTCTTGTATTGACCATACCACGCTAACCGCGAAATAACGGGGAATCTTGGGTGTTACGGAATGCTTGGCGCAAAACAATTGCCCGGTGTTGCAATCCACCCTTGGCGTTTGCCACGACACTTCGTTTCATACGGCGGTTATGATCGATAGGTTATGTATTATCTGACTTCGCCTTGCGTCTGTGTAAAGACGCCTTCCGCCTTTACACAGAACGCCCTGCCACGGAGCTTATACTCGTACCACGCTGATAAGATAACCGCCTACTCACGAAAGGTGTTGCAAACGTCTGCGAAATTGCCGTGCCGACTGTGTCACCAGTGTTACTGACATTGGGAGAGCCGCCAAAGTGCGTTCCGCTAATAAAGAAAGTCCCAGTTTCACCCGAAAGGCGAAGCATCGATTTCGATAGCAAATTAATAGACAGCTATACGATGTAAATATAGTGGTTTTATCGGCCGTTTAAAGTTGTAACTATTCGCTAACTAAATAAACAGGCACGGTGTCACGCGCACACAGGTAAACATGAACACAACTCGCTCGATGACCGCGAAAACTCGTCAAACGCTGGAGTGAGAGAGCGCGCCAGCGGCAGCGAGCAAATTAACCTTCGCGCTGGCTGTAGCTGCAACGCGAAACTAAACGTCGAAAGCACAGCCCATTCGAAGCTACCGGCACTCAGCGAACGCACTCCGTACCATCACAGTTCGCTTCGAAGATGACGCCCCCGCGGGCGCACACTTCGGCCACATCGCAGATCGCTTTAAGATAACGGCGCCCGCGTTACAGCTTCGTGAGCAGCAGTCACAAGAGCAAAACGCACCCCCCCTCCCCCTACCACCATTTCCGTCGCCTCCTCCCCGTACCTCGCGCGCGAACGAAGAATGAAAAACCCCTCGCCGAGCGAGAGCGTTGCGTGGCAACCACCTCGCGCAGTGGCGCGTGCTTCGCCTCTTCTCCGTGCCGTGCACATGTTGCCTTGACATCGGACGTAAAGGGCCCCTAAACCACCTCTGATATTTTTTAAAGATTTCAAGTAGACACGCGCATCGAGTTCAGAATGACATCACGATTAACGACGCCAAACGCTGCAGCGCTATGCGCCATGGGCGCGCCACAAAAAAAAGTGGTTGATCCCTCTTATATAGGAATCGGTATAGAACACGAAAGTGAAACGTGTCTTCACAGAAGTAGTGTAATGTTTATTGCACATTGATATATAATGTCTATTGGTGTTTTGTGGCTAAAGCGCCCTTAGGCGTTGATGCACCCACGCTGACGCCTGGTGGCACGTCTCCTCCATCACGACTACCAACGTCGATGACCATGAGCAACCGTCGTGCATATGGAAGCTACACTACGCTGCACACGCTAGCACAACGCGAAAGACGAAGCACGTAACTGACACACTAATACAACGCGCAAGACAAAGCACGTAACTGAATCGTCACCGAGTCAAATCAGCGCGTACAGCGCGTCGTAATTGCAGCCTCCGCGATCAACTTCAGAAACATTTTCAGAGCTAATTGCGGAGGCCACGCTCCGCTGTGCTGAGTACGGTGAACGCCACTACCAACGCCACCTAGGTGGCGTTGGTAGTGCTTCTTGATGCCAGCGTCCCTTCGAATGCTGGCATTGAGGCGTCGTAGTGCTGAGACCACCGAAGCGTTCACTGTCGGTGCGCGTTAGTGTCATAATGCAGTACTTCTCTTTCTGCTCGTAGGCGGCGGCACCGCCCCGAGCAAGAGCGCGGGTACACGGAGGAGTGTTAGATATATAAGGCGCGTCTGTGTAGCTCTCTGCAAATGCGTTTGTGGCGCAATGGGTTAAACGCTCTGCGATCTATCGTCGCGGACCGAGAGGTCGTGGGTTCGATTTCCAAATTTTGCATGTTTGTGGAACTTTTTCTTCTGGTTTCTTTCTTTGTATTATGTTCTATGACGTATTTCCGTGACGGAAATACGTCAGTGAAGTCTTGGTGGACCCCGGCATAAAACACTTTCGTGTTAAAAACAACAACAATGCAGTGCTCCTCTCCGAGCTTTTGCGGTAACGCCAGCGGTCGTCATGAAGTCATCAGGGTGCATCTGGTGATGTCAACGGGGGCGACGATGTCAATTGGTCGAGCAAGAACCTACGACTTCCGGTTAGTCTGCTAGCAGATACGCGCACTCCCTGCTCTTCCTCGTCGTGTTGTTCGCTTGTGCGCACTTGCGAATCAGTAATTACAGCTCGCAACGCAAGTGCCAAATCGCTCGCCTTCCAACACAGTCGTGATTTGTGGTCTCATTAGCTGCGCGAACAGAGTGCGACAGTCTTGACCTTTCTAGACGTGCGCGCACCACAGAGTCCATAGCGGGACGCTTCGCATGAGCACGGACTGGCACGGCAGCAACAGCGAGTAGCCGAGAAGCGCTGACTCGCGACCACGGTGTAGGATATACTACACGAGCACACCGTGGTCGCGGCTAAGGCCCGTCCACGTTACTGGCACGGTAACTTGCCGCACGCTGTTCGCCATTCCCGGGCCGCCGTTCGATCGAGGGCCGTTTTGCTCGCGAACGGCGAGATTTCCTTGCCGTAGGGAAGATGAGACCGGGACCCATTTGTGCGGCACCCTCACCGCCGCTGATCGTTCGACGGCGCCAATATCGTCGCTAGGCCCTCTCCGGTTCACTTCAAAGCTAAAGCGGACAGTGCTTGGGAATGAATCGTCGCCGCTCATGAGCCGCAATATATTCTTACCATTGTTGCCGCTCTTCACAATAATTTATACAAAGAGAAATTACGCTGATATTAGCGGCGCCATCGGCTGTGATGCGAACACAGCCGAGCGGGTTGTTTGCCGTCGGTAGCTGATGCCGTGTACTGCAACTGAGCTCGACAAGTATAGGAGCTCTCGTTCGTGTTTAACGTCTGGCAGTGGATTTCGTTTTCCATAAAATGTGCAATTTATGCATCGCTTGATCGAGCGGAAACTATTTTGCTTGGAACAGAAGCTCCAACCGATTTTTTCGTCGCCGGTGGAGGAGGTGCGCAGTTTCGCGGTCGTCGACTGGCCCATCAGTCGTGAGGTGGGCGGTGCGCCGGCCGAACTGCCGTCTACTTTGGACACTTCTCGCACGGCAGACAGGCAGGCAGGCAAATAACTTTATTATTATCCGGAGGCGGCGCTCGACCCCCATTAGGGGGTGACACCGGTGGGCCACTCCCACGACGGGACGGGGAGGTTAAACTCCACGGCCATGTCGCGGGCCCTCTGGATGGCCCTAAGCTGGTCTCTTTTGTCTTGGCTAGTGAGAAGATAGTTCCAGTCCGCCTCCGTAGAGGGAGACTCGCTGCTCTCGCGCAACGTAGGGCATTGCCACAGCATGTGTTGTAAGGTACATTTGGGGTGGCCACAGCGCGGGCACCCCGGCTCTATGCCATCCATGTATTTCGAACATTTTAGAGGCGATGCATACGCCTCCGTCTGTAACAGACGTAGAGTGATAGACGGCAGACGTTCCACGGTACTGGAGGTCGGTTCGCCGTTGGTATATTTGCCGCTAGCGTGGATGTGCCTTAACCGGAAGCAGACAGTGTTTTGAAAAGCGCGTTGGCGATGACGTATGTCACGTGACACATGGAGGAGCACTCGGCGAGGAGGAGAGACCAGCCGACGAGGAGAGTAGCGAAGGAAAGAGCGAAACGAGCGAGGGCCGTGTTTCGATCATCAAACGCGTCTAACTCCGCTATTACTGCACCATTTCGAAAAATTCTTGCGGCTACGTGTTCGTTGTAGACTCGTGTACAACTGCAACACCACAACTAAATTTCTACCTCTGGGTGATTTATGGGCCCTTTAAGGAGAGGGAAGGAGAGCATGCCCACGGAGCGCGCTATGCTCGGGAGAGAGAAAGAGAAAATGAGAGTGAAGGAGAGAAAGAAGTTGTAGCAGCACCAACGAGGCAACGCGCAGAGCTGCTACCGAAGCCCGTTCGCTTTTCCCCGTTTTCCCGCGTTCGCGCTGAACACACGTGGTGTCCGTGACGGTAACAGGCGCCTCTGCCGGTGGCTCGGCAGGTTTCGACCAGCCAGGCCCGGCAAGTGTGGAAGTGCAGCTTGGCCGTGACGTCACCGGAAAGGTAAAGCTCGTAGCCGCCGCAACGGCGGCACAACTTTCGTTGACTCTTTGGCGAGTACATGTAGCCTTGACATGGGACAACCAAAGATCCGGACACCGAAAGAAGCCACTCATCTTGAAGCGGATCGCGGCCAAGCAAGAATCTGCGCGTCAGCGGCGAGCCGAATCGGAATACTGTGTCCTGTAGCACTTAGCATTTCCTAGCAAAACTTAGCCAAGCCTAGTAACCCTTGGAGAAGCTAGGTCGATCGCCAGTTGCGCTGTTTACTCCAGCCTTCCACCACTAGTGAAAGCTGCCCACGTTTTTATGTATTTGTTTCTTTACTTCTAGGTTGCGAAAGCAAGTCGATAGTGGCGCCCCCTCGAAAGTTCCCGTTTAAGCTATCACGCCAGGCGTGCGCAGAGGGATTTTTCACATGGCGCTGAGGCGGAAAAAAACAAAATATGAAGAAGTGAAAGCGCGCGCTATCATCGTCCAATCGGAGGTACAGGAGAGAGCGTTGTTCAAAGAATCGCGGTATTTTGCGAAGGTAGAGGGGCTGTAAACAACCTGTCATGGCAGCACCACCGCATCTTCGTGACCGTCGCGGGATGAAGGTTGTCTTTGCAGACCCAGCCCGATAGCCTCAGTGTACCCCCTCGTACTAGCCCCAGTAGTAGCTGAGGGGCCGGTGTTTCTGCCGCGTTGTGGCGCGTCCCTCGAGTGGTGCTTCGCGGTTTTATGCCTCCGCATACCGTCAGAACGACGGCCCGCGCTGAAGCAAGGCGGGCTCGGATACGTGCCCAAACGCAGGAACAACATTCTGGTAGACGTGCGACGCACGCTGCAGTTCAGCGCCTAGACGCTGTGCTGCGGCAACACGAAGCCGAGGCAAGGCAACAACGTTGTCAGCACCCTCCAGTTCGGGAGCACCAAGCGGACGCGCATTGTCTCTGCCTTGAGGATTCCGCAGTACGGGAAAGCGAGGCCGGCGCAAGGCGACAGTGCCGACAAGACCCTACAGTCAGGGAGAGGAAGCGACCACGCATCGTGCCCCGCGTGACGATGAAGTGATTCGACAACACGTATCATGTGATATGCATGTGATGTTAGGGATCGGCTTTGGTTTAAAGATGACCTCTCGCCTCTCCGCGTTACTCACGTGCCCCTGATTGCTGCAGTTTCCAAACGAATAGGTGCATTGCTTCATTTTGTGCCGAACATGCTGCGGCGCACTGCAAATTAAGGAGTACAATACCGGCCCTTTCTCGAAGTAACGGTTAGGTTTACCCGGCCATTCCACTTGGTTATCTCGGCTTAACTTCGTGAGTGAGCGTTTGAATCCTCCCCGTCTACCGTTCATGAAAATTGGACGACTCATGAACGGCGGAGGACGGTACGGCATTGGGAGACCTGTCGTTAACGATTCCGTCGAAGTTAAATTAACAGTTACATCGCTACTGCGAAAAGTACACAAGGACCATGCCATCAATGATTTTATTAAGTGAAAGCTTCTCAACAAGACATCATACCTCTCTGGCATGGTGAAAAACATTCGAGTTGAAACCCTGGCTCGATGTGTTGTGTCAGAGTTCGTTTGCAAGTAATTTGGTGTCACTCTTGATGCCTCCTCTTTCAACGCTCTTCCCGATGGCGGCTCATCACAATTGCTCGCGGATTCCGTCGAAACTCTGCCCCAGTGTCCCGACCTGCACAATCCAGCTGATGCATGTGTGGCTCTTAACGCATTCAAAGAGACCGTGGTGTAGGACGAAGAGCGGTATCTGGCCATAGTTCCTGGTGAACACAAACAACCTCTCAGCATATTCTATGACGAAAGAGCGGAAGAGTTGTCGTTTCCTCAGATGTACCATTTGGGAGCCGCAGCGCCTTAAACCGGGAGCTTATCCTACGCCGTTTACGTATGCCACCAGTTAGATACGTCGCAAGGACCGTCGCGGTATCTCGCCTCACCACATCCTGTTCATGGCAATGAAAGTGTTCCGATTAAGAGTAAGTCAGAGCCTGGCGGTCACGTTTCGCGTCAACGACGACACCGACAAAATCACACGCCAAATGATTGAAGACGAACACTTCATGCAGGATACCATAGACCAAGGCATGGTCTGTATGAAGGGCGTCACCAACACGGTCCACTACTGGCTGCAACGAAAGAAAGATGTTTTCACCATGATAGGCAAGCTTGGCAAGCCGAATGCGTTCGTCATCCTGTCAGCTTCAAAGTTGCATTGGCCGCGATTAATCATTCTGCTTGAGCGGTTGCGCGATCAAGATCCTGGCTATACAAGTGGACGTGTCCCATATGAAATCCATCTACCGTGCTCTGCTCGTCTAGAGTGACCTTGTAGTGCGCCCCATTTCCTTTCACAAGCTCGTCCACGTCATCTTAAAGGTCGTGCGTAGCCGCACTCACTCGCTTTTCAATGGCTCACCGCGTAGTGAATTACTTCCAGCGCATTGAATTTCAGCGCCGGGGTAGTCCGCACGCTGACATGGTTGGTTGGACAACGCACCTGGCGAAACGGTCTCGTCGGACTTGCCAGGAACGATCCGCCTCGCAACGTACCTCGTATCCCTCGATACCTCTGTGTTGCCGCGATTGCGCACTCAAGTGCACCAACACACGTACAACTGCTACAAGCGCGGAAACTCTCGTTGCCGTTTTGGCGCTCTTCTCTGGCCCACTGACAACACCATGGTTCTACTGCCCTATCCGCCCACACAAGACGATGCCGAATGTGCGCGGCGCGTGCACTTAAGGAACGCTTCTTGCAGATGCACGCTACTCTGGAAAGCACAGACTACGACATCGGCCAATTCCTCCACCACCATGCCGTGACTTCCCAGGGAGTGTACGTCTCCGTGCTTCGCAGTTGCGTGACGCGCCCGACCTTGCTTATCCAACGAATAGTGCAGCAAACGTGGTTCAACGTCTTCAATCCGTGGGTCTCCACCATATTCCACTCAAACATTGACTTTCAGATCCTGCTTGACGCCTACTCGTATGCGCCGTATGTTGGGGATTACGTCAATAAGTCGAATCGTGGAGTTTTAAACCTTCACAAAGCCGTCTCCGACAAGCCCGCGTGCTTTGACAGTGGTTTTGTCGCTCAAACGTTTTATGCAGGAGGGCACTTGAAACAAATTTTGCCTCGGCCGACATAGTTTTTTGCGAGATTTATTGCCATAGAGGCTTCAATTGGAGTATATGCTTGAAAAATCCGATAACTTTGTTTGAAGTTGAAGATGAAATCGTGTCACGATGTTACTTCGTTAAATCGGGAAGATAGAATACACGGTTTTCAATTCAGCTAAGATAGGGAAATGAAAATAGTTCGTTACATCGCCATTTTGTTAAATCGAGGTTCGTTATACCAAGGTTTTACAACAGCTAGTTGAATTATAGTTACGCCATTGCTAAACCCACAAGCCCTGAAACGCTTGCGATAGTGGCACATCATATTCATTATTAACACATATTAATTAGTGTGCGACAGCATTTACACGCGGTGCAAATTCCCCTTCGTCCAAAACAAGCTAGAACATGTTTCCGGTGCTATACGCTCCACCGGTGAGTGGCTCAGTGCGGCAGCTAAAGGTGACAGTTGTCTCTCTCTCTGAATGCGATCCGTACGCCTGCCTTTACATGCGCCAAAAAGAGACGACTTATATAATTGCCCATTTTCCTAATACCTTCTTCGGTTACGTAAATGCGATTCACATTTCCAGCTAATTATTGAAGGTAGCGATGCGCTAGAAACGCCACTTGCCACACCTATCCAATGGGCGTGACGCTGCTACACCTAGGTTTGTTTTTCTTTTTTACTGAGAACGCTTAATTAACCCACAATTATGCCTACACATCACCCGGGCCCTGCCCCTGTTTCCATGAAGTGTGAAAAAAGGTGACTAATTGAATTAAACCACGCGCCTCGCCGACCCCTCCTTGAACGCGTAAAAAAAAGGATGAGAAGAAGGGTTCAGTGATTATTTATAATTTTCGTAAATAATTAGAATTGTTAAACCTTTGCAATACATGGGTCTTGACCCCATTTTCACAATATATAAACTCAATGTGACTGAGGGAAACATTGCGGTTGCATTGGGAAGGTGATGGAACGAATGATCCTCGCCAGACTTGAATGGTACCTGGAACGCTATGAAGTTTATCCAGACGCAATGGCTGGCTTTCGACGTCACCGATGTTTCATTGACAACGTCATCGATTTGGTTACTTACGTTCAACATCAAAAGACGTGCAAGCGATTATCTGTCGCCATGTTCCTCGACATCAAAGGAGCATATGACAATGTTCTTCATGAGGCTATATTAGAGGCTCTGGAAATGGTTGGCCTCGGCGGTAGGCTTTATCGTTGGACACGCAGTTATTTACATATGCAGTCTCTATTTGTGAATACTGAAGACGGCCCAACTTCTCAACACTCTATACACCATGGAGTACCACAGGGTGGTGTGTTCAGCCCAACACTCTTCAATCTTGTGCTCATTGCCCTAGTAGAATGTCTACCAAATACGGTGAAGTTGTCAATATATGCGGATGACATATGCGTCTGGGCATCTGGCGTGACGCGCCCACATGTACGTGCTAGGCTCCAAAAATCGGCGGCGTTGATAGCGACGTACCTTAATGAACAAGGCCTCAAGATTTCCCCAGAAAATGCGCATTGATCGCATTTAGCCGGAAACGAATGACACCATACACCATAACCATCGATGGACAAAATATCCCTTACGTCAGAACGCACAGGTTCTTAGGGGTAATCATCGATCGTGACCTTTGTTGGAGTCCCCATGTCACCAACCTAAAGAAGCGCCTGACAGCCATCTCTCATCTCTTCAAGTTTCTTGGAGGAAAATCCTGGGGTACTTCAGTACACGCGATGATGCAACTCTACAGGACGCTGTTTCTCGGGTATCTGAGGTACAGCTTGGCAGTGCTGACCAATACCTGTAGAACTAACATTCGTACAATCGAAAGTGTTCAGGCACAGGCACTTAGGGTCTGTCTAGGGTTGCCACGATGTACATCAACATCAGAAACCATTGCAATTGCACATGACTACCCAGCCAAGATTCACATTATTATGGAAGCGCTCAGAACACACGTCAGGCACCTTGCTTGCGCCCCTTCCCACCATCTAGCCTCTCTGCCAGAAGACCGACCACGTGCCTCTTTTTGTCAGACAATACTGCCTTATCGTATATACCTTCCATCAAGTTACACAGCTGCAACGAGAGTTTTGTTTCCTCCTTGGTGCTTGGCTCAGCCACAAGTTCGACTGACAGTGCCTGGAATTCGAACGAAAGCCCAACTCTCATCACCAGCTCTCAAGCAACTTTCGCTGATCATGCTCTACGAAAAATACAGTGATCATACCCATCTATACACTGATGGTTCAACCACCGTGGACGGTTCTGCAGGATCAGTGTTTTTTCCCTGCGAAAGTCTCCACCTTGAAATTCAAGACATCACACCAGACGACATCGACAGCCGCGGAGCTTGCTGCTCTTCGTAGCGCACTTCGCATAATTCGTGAGGAACCACCTAACAAATGGAGTGTTTTCAGTGACTCCAAGGCAGCGCTACATTGCTTGCTTTCCGCCTTACACCGTGGACCCTACGAACAACTAGTCCTCGAAATCCGAGAGCTCCTTCATTGCCTCGTCGAGCAAGAACACGACGTCACCTTTCAGTGGCTCCCTATCCACTGTGGCGTAATGGGCAACGAATATGCTGATGAAGCTGCTCGATCTTCTCACGAAGACGGCGCACAGGAACCAATCCCGCTGTCACGAACAGATGCAGCAGCGAAACTTCGAGTGCTTGCAAACGATGCCACACAATCGTTGTGGAACACACCTAGTTTGCAACACACACGTCTGCATCGACTGGACCCCTGTCTTCGACTTCGACCTCCACATGGACTATCCCGACCCGAAACAACAGTACTTTGCAGATTGTGGCTTGGTGTCGCATTTACAAAGTCGTTTGCTTTCTGCATTGGATGGGAGGATAGTGCTGCGTGTGATCACTGCGGCGACGAGGAAACAATCGAGCACGTACTTTGTCACTGTCCCCAATACAGCGCACATAGGCAGTCACTCGCGACCGCGCTGGCACGTCTTGACGACCGGCCGCTTTCGGAGCAGACAGTCCTGGAACGCCGGCCTATACAGTCGTCACACAACAAGTCATTCAAGGCACTCTTGAAGTTTTTGCGATCGAGTGGACTATCTGACAGACTATAGTTCTCACAGACGTTTCCAACCTCCTCCTTTTCTTTTTCTTTTTTTTTTCTCATTCCTTGAATTTTTTTTGTAACTGCTTTTTCTCTTCCCTATTCTTTCCGCCTTTCATCTCCCCTTCCCCTTCCCCCAGTGCAGGGTAGAAAACCAGAATCTTTTCCGGTTAACCTCCCTGCCTTTCCCACTACGTTTCTCTCTCTCTGTCTCTCTCTTGCGGTTGGTTACCGTTTAACACTTAAGATAACTTGGTCAATCAATTTCTTGCAAAAGCCTATTTATTAGTCTTATTCTTATTTAATTGACGTTCTTATTAGAAGTCTTATTTAATTTACGTTCATGACACTTTGCCCGGCATCACTCAAAAGATTCCCGCTATTTCCTTAAAATGTTAACTTTGTGGCTCATTGATTCCTTTGACGACATTGGCCAAACTTACTACTCGGTTCATAAAATACCTTTGTAAAGATCTAGCACACTCTTTTGAATAACTTTCTATAAAGCATGTAATTAACCCACACAGTTTTACTTTATCATATTCAACATATGGCATGCTTCATAATTCAAGCAAATATAAACAATGTGTTTTTCTTTATTCACCGAGGAGACCTGTAAAAGCAACTACGTCTCAGGCGTATAACGCACAAAAATAAGTAGAAAAACCACTGTTCCGTAAATATTTTGAGAACCCAGAACTAACCTACAAAAAAAGATGTGCTGCCCGTAACCGCTATTGAGGCATATTCTCCCTAAATGTCAAATTACTGCTATCATAAGGGCAACGGGGAAGGTTTGTTAGCATTCAATATATCGCCCTGAGAAAGGCAGAAAACGAAGGTTTACCAATTTTTATGTAACCCCTGATTAAGCCACACAGGCCGTTTATTCCTGTGCCTCATCCCCTTTCTGTACATGACCCCCATTTCTTCGCAATATGAACTTCGCAATATATATATATATATATATATATATATATATATATATATATATATATATATATATATATAGCGCAAGGCAGGCGTAATTGAAGATCACTGTGAGAAACCTTCATCCTCCAGTAGTAGACGTATCAAAATAGGCTCATGATGAAGATGGACTTAGCAGCATGAAAGTGGCAAAGCAAACTTTGCATGCAACGTCAAGGCATCAAGGCTGCCATTGTGCGGACCGAACGCAACCACGTACAATCTACGTAATGGCAAGGAACTGTAAAATCAAGAAAATCGCAGGAGATGCCAATTGTAGTTTTTATTTTGTATGTAGAAATAATGGGGAAACTTTTATTAACTAAACAAAGTGACAAAATAACATGGCACTTTCATTAACACATATCATATATTCTCATATTACAAACTCTCACCAAATTTCAATTATGACAAATTTGGACAATTGGTCAAATCGGGGTAGTAAATCTTGCGGCCTGGGCACTGGTATTCGTATTCTTCCTTGCATTTAGTGTAATACTTGTCTGACCTGTATGATTTCCAAGTATGAAGTTCACATCTTATGGTGCCTGTAAGAAATTTGTATAAAATACATAAACCTGGAATAGTTTTTTGCAGTAAACTCATTATACCGCTGAAGCTGTGGTCTGTTCGAATCCGCTACGCTCAGATTCGAAGTGCTGATGCACTGTGATTAGTTGCGAGGATTCTTTATTTTTTAGAAGGAGTCTCGAGCACATTAAGTGATAGTGGGCGCGAACGCCGGAGCCGCCCCGGAGTAAAAGGCAAACGGCGCGTGGTCTCAAGCAAAAGGCTTGTATGGCGCATTCATCGCCGCACGCAACTAGCCCTTTGAGATGCACGTCCTATCGCAAGATGGCTTTCGAGCGTTTAACGTAAAGGTATTGTGGGGGGCGGTGCCGCTGTGGCGCGTGTATTCGCCGCTTGGGCTGACGATTAAGGGACGCGTTCGCCACCGCTGCACTTCATTGGTAGATGTGCATCGTTTCCCACAGCCTGCTCACCACAGCCTCAATTAGATAACTTCCACTGTACCTGGCATCAGCATTATTGTAAAGTGAATGGCCAGAGAAATATATGGCCTCCCTGGAGTAAACGCCCTAAGAATGGCCATAGTCGTGACATTCCTGACACTCGTTGTATGGGGGTGTCATACCACCGTCAATGTCACGTCACCCCGGCTCCGTTGTCGTCACGCCAACTTGGTCATGCTGCCCTCGTCTTCGCGCCGTCGTAACACTATCGCCGTTTCAGTGGTATCGCCATCACACTGTTATTGTTTAGCATGTGCACTATATTATCTTTAACTATTATTAAAAACCGTTTTCGACGTCAGCAGGAGTCTTAGGAAGTATTACCAGCACGTGCAATCGATTTCTGCGAGCGGTGTAGGCTATTATTTCACTTTCACAGCCAACTTTTATGGTTTATGTGACAGTTGTTTATACATCCTAAGTTAATAAGCACGAACGTCAGCACGAACGGCCCACCAGTATTAGTTTTATTTCGTTTCCGTTCTGCGAAGGGAAGACCTCGCGACACGGCCTATTTTGTGAACCAATTTAGATGCATCTGAGATGAACGGTATACAATTTGAGGGTAAAAAATTAGGGGCAGTTTTACACTAGTGGTCTAAAGACTGGGCAAACAGCGAAGCTGGCGACCCCACCTAGCTTTATCACGGCCACGTCTTTGCGAGGTTATGCTTCGAGACTCGGCCCCGTTTTGCGCAAGATCACCCCGGAATCATCGACAGCTCAAGGAGCAATGAGCACTCGGTCATTGAAGTATCTGGAGGCTTCTAGACGTCCAAACGCTTTTGTCGGATACGTGGGCTCGTAATTCTGGATCTTCTGCGAATCGCACGAATCGCCGACGTTTCGCTGCAACTTCGGCGGCGCGATACTCGGGATCAGACCGAAGTCGTCTCAGTCGCTCTCAAGTAGCTGCACGGCGGCTTTCGCGCCACGCGTCCTCTTCTTTCGGAGTGACGCTTTTTTTCGGCCGGCCCATCTTCGCGGCGATGTGCTCGGCGCGGTTACGGTGGGGCTTTTGTGTCGCCGCGGCGGTGACACGGAGCTCGATATCCCGTGGGTCGGCGTGACGTCAGGGCTTAGCTCCGCTTCTGCGCAGCCGCGGCAACCACTCCGCACGGCGTGGTGACGTCATGGCTCGGCAAAGCTAAGGCGAAGCGATGCGGCGCGGGCGATGACGTCATGGCTCACGCAGCTGTGGCGAGGCTCGGCATGGTCGACGCAGCTGGGGCGGAGCGTTGCTAGGCGACGCATGGTGACCTCATCGCCAGGCGGAGGTTTTGCGGCGTACACTCGATGGACCATCCTCGAGCTTAAACAGCTTCGCTAGTTGACAGGGGTATGTGCCATTGCGCTTGGACCCTTTTTGCACAACCGCCAGGATTGGCCCACATTTCGGGCGCACACCGGCCACCGGACTACTTCCAGCTTAAACAGCTTCGCTGTTAAAAACTGGAGAATACTAAAGCTTCGCCTTCTAGAGTGCAACGCGAAAGCGCTATCGGAGCTCGTTCGCATCGAATTTTTCTTTATGAGTAGGCTTTACAGCAAGCACAACGTGGGAAAGCTAGCTTGCAAACTACAGAAATTTCAGTTGTTTGATTAAAGCATCGCTACCTTTAAAAAAATGTGACGTCAAGCAGCTCGTATTCGCATTTAGCATTGTTTATTTATTTTATTTTATTATAATACTACCAATCGCCCGAAGGCATTGATGTAGGGGGGGATGTTACAGAGGAGGAGAAACGCGAATAATGGTTGCAAGCTGAACACACCGAGAAACATATCAAGAGCAAGGAAACCAAAAAGATACGGTACACCTAGATACGGTACGGCGGATCTCAAACGTGTCCCAATTGAGCATGTGTTTCAGGGCGGTGACGCGACTGTTGAACTGATACGAGTTAGTTACAAACCGCGCTGCATTATTTTGGATATCTTCTAACTTATTACCAAGAGTTACTGACTCAGAGTCCCGCACTACAGCAGCATATTCCAAGATAGGGCGAACATTAGAAAAGTATAAGACCGCTTTGACCAGATACGATGCTGTCCTGAAGTTTCTTCTCAAAAAGTTAAGTACGCGGCTAGCTTTTACGGGTACGTAGTTTATATGGCTGTTCCAAGTTAGGTTCGATGAAAATATAACGCCTAGGTATTTTCGGAAGGAATTAGCATCGCTTGATAGGAGAACGGCATCTTTAAAATAATTATGAATGTTCATCGTTCTGGCGGACGGCTACGAGTAATTCATATTGCAATTAGTTGCAAAGGTTTGTAGTCATTAAACTAGGTGCTTCATGATAAGTAGTGCGTAAATGTTAAAATTGTGTAAAGTACTGCAGCTCTCATTCCGTCGCGCGGCCTCTTCACTGGGTCGCATACCATCGGTAAAATTTACGGAAAGCACCCATATATTTGGCCTTTTCATTGCTGCCAAAACATGCTCTTGCATGTACTGCGTTTCCGCACTACCCACTTAACTACGACATTCTTTCTCATCAGCTAGTCCTAACGCACGCATCATCCCAAAGGGAGACAGTATAGAATTTACTAAACTTTACCGCTATGAACGTAAGGGCCACTTCAATTTAACACAAGACATGAATGAATAGACGGTATACGAGCAGCAAATTGCGTGATCTGACTTTGCGTTGAGCGCGGCGCTTTTCTCATCCGCAGAGTTCTATGAAATTTGCAGTTTAGCGGGCTCTTCTGATTGTTTCGTTTTTTATACGCTATTTTAGCACTGAGGTACACAAAAATACTGCGTACGAAGCTTGAAGGAAAACAAAAAAAAAGCTTGTCGGCGTGTAAACACAATCACCTGTAGCACGCGCTCCTATGCACACGGGCGCGCTTGCTCTGGCGGGAGAGGAGGCGATCGGCGACGTTCGAATCAGTGCGCTAGGGGAGCAATCGACGGTGGGGTAACGGGTGCCACGTCTATAGCAAGTATGCGAACCCCTTAATTAATAACAGCGATAAGTCACAAAATAGAGAGCAGCTGTTATTCAACAGTTCCCTTGCTGTCATTGAAATGAAACTTATTTACTGCTATACCAGCAGACTCTTACTGTGTACACAGCTCAGCTTGGAGAAATTTCTTTATTGAAATGCGCAGAAAGCCGTCTTCGCCTGCCACAATATTTTGCCTTCAAACTGCATACACAGAGGCTCCAAACTGAGCCTACTCGATGCTCAAACTCCGGCACAAAATACCGACTTCGGAAACAGTTTATTTGTTCAGCTGTTAAGCGAATCTGGCTGACTGCGCGGTGCAATGAGGACATGCATTAAATGGCTGGCAGTTGTGGCCAATACTTGTTTTGAACCGCTATATGGCTAAGAAACAGCATAGTGTAAGAGTTTGAGCTCAGGACATGAATATATCGACGACGCTCCACATTGAACCATGTACAATAACAACAATAGCGTGCTGCCAAAGCTCATGTGCCATGTTGATGGGAGGCATGTCATGCTAAAATATTTAGCTGTAAAATTATTTACTTCAACCCTCTGCAGAATATCAGAGTAAAATAGAATACATAACGCCGTAAAAAGACGACTTTTTGTCACTTAGTCGAATAACGCGAAATACTTGTTGAATGTAGTTGCTGAATATACTCTGCAAGGTAGCAGCTCATCATTTCTGTTTATTTCTGCGCCCTTATACCCACACTATGCATATGTTGCGCGAACTCATCCATCATTATAGGAAGGAAAACACAGTAGGAAAACGTAAACGATTAAGGAAGTCTGTCGACAATAAAAAATGCATGGGGGGATCGACTCTACTGAGACAAGTCAGTGACAATGAGTAATAGCTTGTATAGGCCTTCCCCCTACAAAACTATGACCTCGACTGATCGTAACGGTTTTTAATGACTCAGAAGAGTTTGGGTGCGAGCTAGTTGGTATGGATCATTCATATTTAAAACAGCGCCAAAAAACACGGACAAGAGATTACACAAGACAAGTGCTTGTCTCGTCTAGTCTCGTGTCCGTGTTTTTTGGAGCTGTTTTGAATATGAATGGTTCTTGATGTTCAACAGAGCATCACGTTCTCACTTTTGTGTAGTCTCTTTACGTCTGCATAAATACGGCGTTCTGAGAAAAGGTCGAATTAACCTTCGGGCTAAGTAATGAACAAATTGTCAGTAATAGTGCCTTGAAAACGCTTGGTGCAGAAATATCCACTGATTGAAGCACATGCACCTTTATAGGCATCCAGAGGTCACCAACTCTCCTTTCTTCTGTATGGTTATATCAGTTCTATTGTTTGAGTCTTTTGTTTCACAATGACACACAACTGCAACAACTTAGTTCTAATTAGGGCCCAACGTACCAAAGAACAGCAAAAAAATGTTATTGCTGTGGGCGTTGTAGTTGCAGAGCAAGTATTATGATTGTTTGTCTTATACGTACCTGAATCGTCAGTGAACGTGAGAACAGCGCAGTGATCATTGCGGTCGTGGTAATGAAAACGGTATACTCTCATGTAGGAAAAATCTGGAAAATAAGTTACCCATAGTACAAATCGCATTCATCTTCAGAAGGTCCAAGATTGTAGATGAACTACTGCTCCACCTTTGCAGCGTGTTATTACCAAAAAGAAGGACGATGCTACATAAGCAGATATCATCATTCGTCACCTTCCATTTCCATATTTATTAGCTCTTTCGTCAGCTCTAAACTAAAAAGCTCTAGAAAACGCTTTTTTTCTTTTCCAATGTTTGTTCCCTCCAATTATAGTCGCGCTTCAATTGCTGCTCCCATAACCACCCTTGTTGATGTCGGTGACAATTTGCTCGGAACCGCTTTTCACCCGAAGCTTCGCGACCTATTTGGATCGACCTTGAAACACCTACAGAACTGCTTTAGGCGCACTATGTGGACTACTTCGCGTTCTGGGTGGCAATGCTGGGATTCTGTAATGATGTCGGTTATCACCTCATGCTCAATTGCGCCAGGATGTCGGACTATCTGGTGTAGTTATAAATAGCGTCGCAGAAAGTTTTTACGCGGTTTACATCGGCGTACTGGGGTCCAAACCCAAACAGCGTCGTCCGACTGGCATTCTTCACAACGTGGCCGAAGAATGTTGTTTAGGCTCTCGGTCCTTTCCAGTTTCTTATATGTGGGTTGCGCCAGTTGTGGTTCTTCGGCGCGCTAGAAATAGGTGCCGACGTCGTAGTCGTCTTCGTTGCTGACGTTTGGTGGTATGGCGTCAAGAGTGGTCACGTCGCACGGAATTCCTTCCGTAAACTTACATTGAACAGCGTCATCTGCATTGCTTCCTGCACTGCTGTGTTGCAGGCAAAGGTCACGTACAGATGTACGACATCTTGCGTCTTTTGCTAGACGTCTGCACACACCGTGAGCCTGTTGGCCAGGGTCTTGTTCAGCCGTTCCGTAAGACCATTCGTCTGTGGATGGTAGGAGGTTGTACTATGGTGGCTTTCCTCGCTTTACTGCAGGATTTCTCGAGCAAGCTACATTGCAAAGCCGTTCTTCGGTCGTTGATGAGGACGTCTGGGCACCATGCCGTAGCACGATGTTCTCTCCGAAGAATTTCACCACTTCGGCCACAGTGCATTGTGGTAGAGCTTTCGGTTTGGCGTAGTGGCTAAGGTAGTCCTTAAACCCGATGATCTACTTATTTGCGGGTGTTAACGTTGCAGAGAGGCCCCATAACTCCATGGCTATCTGCTGACATGATCGCCAAAGAGGTACCGAAGGGAATCTCAGTTGTAGACGTGTAACGCGTGGTACTGACGGACCATTTTTAGGACTGTTTTATCCAAGCCAATTTGGCATGAATCAATCTATCTTGCTATGTTTGCTGCCATTTTATACCACCAATTGCTCCTTCATTTTACTAAGCGAGCGTGAAGCGTCCATGTGTGCAATCTTTAAAACCTACGGTTTCGTTGGCACCACAATTGCGTAGGGCGTTGAAAGTGCTTGGTATGGCAATTGAAGTTGGCATGTCAGAGGGTGACACAGGCACTCAAAAAATGAACATATAACATGGTTACAATATAAGTTGATAAATTTTTTCACAGCAAGCTTTGCCTATTCATCCCATTTCGCGGGTGCTGGCTTCATAGGTTCTTTCACATGAAAACAACTTCGGCCACAAGGCATATGTAACTGAGGATGTGGTGCTGTGAATATGCTAGTTTTGCAGAATAAAACCATGAT
The DNA here is from genome assembly GCF_013339745.2 of Dermacentor silvarum. Classification (NCBI taxonomy): domain Eukaryota; kingdom Metazoa; phylum Arthropoda; class Arachnida; order Ixodida; family Ixodidae; genus Dermacentor; species Dermacentor silvarum. The sequence goes on from NC_051162.1 coordinate 142,111,764, forward strand.
AGGCACTCGCAGGTGCGACACAAGTGGCATAAAATTATAAAGCTATTCAGGTATGCCATACATAATTTCATTATCATCCTTGGCAATCAGCAATGATCACAATCCTCCTATTAATGCAGACAGTATAGAGCAACAGGCGACCTGTCTGTGTTCGTGTTATTCGCTACTGGCAGTACCTCACTATACTATGAGTTACTCTTAAAAAAACGTCGTTTTATGCATTGAAGCACAAAAGTAACTGGAACGCCAGTGTACTTCTCCGCAAAGTTCGGGGATTGATATCTCTAAACTGGTGTCATCCTGAGAATTCGTTCCAAGTGGATCCGCTTAGCCAACTCCACGGCTAGAATTTTTAAATTGCAAGGGGCCATAAGTTAATTAGTTCAAACTTGGTAAGTTTCTTAATTAGTCGAAGATGCATTTAAATTATTTGCGTCTGTCTGCCTCTTTGAGTAGACCGGCCCATGAACTAGAATTGTTCCATCTGCCACAGGCAACGTTTGCAAATTTTTAATGTGTTCGCTCAAACACCCGGTATATGCAGTTTTAAGGTTCGATATTAGAATAGTTTAACCTGAATCAATGCAGGCTGATTCTTTGCGGATACCGCGTAGAATGTGGCACCTTACCGGCGTAAGTTGAGGCATTCAGTCGTGGAGCCACGTCTGTTCCTCCAGTCCATGAAACCTTCATGGTCACTGGGTAAATCAGTCTGAAAAGATGTCCCAAACAGGTAAATTTACTTAAATGCTGTTACAAAGTAGTACACCAAAATACATGTATTGCACTTAGCTAATGTGGGATGCTATCGAGAATTACTAAATAATAGAACCCACAGTAGCCCATATGTCATCTTACTATGTTAAGAAAGTCCCTTTCCGACGCCCTAATTCATTAAGCGAAGCCAAGCGACGTGGGTCACGTCACCAACCGCCCCTCTGTATGATACAGTGATGGCCAGGTGAGCCATCGTAATCCAGCGCTGTTAAAACCTGACTGACACATTTCTCGAGAGACGCCCCCTTTCCGCCAAGTCGATGTGGTGGGCTGACAGCTCATTCGCAGCAACTTGGCAGTAGGCAACAAGCCTCGTTTTTTCATTACACTTTGCTGCAGATTGCAATAATCAATTTTGCTCTTCGATGCCGTTTTTTTTTCTACAAGGTGGCGCGGCGACCAGTGATAAATCGCAATCTGCGGCTGTTGTGCTCTCTAAAGGTACGTCACGTTAGCCACACAACCGTTAGCCACACATAGGCTATTCGTGACAACTTTCGCTTGGCAGCGGTAGCGAAACTCAGACAAGACGCTTAATTACTTATTTGCACTGAGCTGCAGATTAGTGCAAACTTCTCTGTTTCTCTCGTGTGCACATTGTGTGCTTTGCGTCACTACTGCTACGAAGATCTGGTTAAATTTAAGGTATGTCTTCTCTCATATTTTTGAAATTGTGGGATCATGTTCTTCCACACAATAATAAAGGATTCGAAGCGTATCAGTCAGGAGATGAAAAATGGTTTTACTAAGCTCAAGAACGGGCTTTATAATAAAATGAACGTTTCCAGGTTCACTAGAGAGGGAGCTTAGAATGAAAATCCACGAGATTAAAACAAAACAAAATATGACTCAAAGGTATCAATGTGTTTATCTATGACATCTTAAGCAACCCGCATAGTGAAACAGCATAAAATGCACCCTTGAGAAAGGAAAATGAGACGCTTAAAGCAACAGCGCTGGATGGTGCGCCAGATCTAGCGCTGTTGCATTCAGCGTGTCATTTTCCTTTCTCAGTGTTTTCTGGTTCCCAGCTTTCTGAATCCACGTCTCAGGATTCAGATAATATCATACCTGCTAAGCAGCGCCATTCAAGACTGACATCTGCCACATCGTCTTCAAGGGAAGCGACAATCATCTGCAGGTGACATCGTGTTTATGACAGTAGCCTTCATGCCCGTCGGCGGACTGGTAAGCCCAGAATGCCCTCTTCAAACAGAAACTTAACTACTCTTTTTCTTCAAATTAGCCCTTGGTATTATTCAAGAGGTTCGCGTGAACCCATGGAAAATGTTAGAGCTGTTGATAGAACAGATGACAAGACAACGGAACGCTGCTTGGTTCGTCTGAAGTCTGTGACGTCCAAACGCGGCCTTACATGTCACCGGGCACGCATGTAATAGCTCGTGGCATAACTGATCCTGACCTAGAGCTCAAAGATAGCGTATTGAAAAGCATATTCGTTTGAATGCCACCTTGCGAGATTATCAGCGTTCGAATACTGGGGTTGTCAAAGTTTGTGAAGATTCTATTTTCCAGTGAAAAGGTGGCTGGTCATACGAGTATAAAGACCGGACTAGTACGATACCATGTTCCACATTTTATACTAAGGCCATTAGAGTGCCATAAATGTCTGAAGTCATAAATGTATGTACAAAGTTTCTGTCCAAGTATTGTGGTGTGTGCCAAATATGGTGGGAATCACAGTGTAAGTTCCTGCGAAAGTCGGACATCTCGGTGTCCTAACTAATGGTGAACACTTGGCAACAGACAAATAATGTTCATCGTTGCAGGATAGAATAAAATCTGAAAGAGAAAGCCAAAAGAAATTCAGCGGGACTCAAGGGAATGCGTAGTCGAAGTGCTCATCCAGTGGTTGAAGGACGTAGCGACACGTTCAAAGAATAGCACACACCAAGCGTCGGAAGAAAGGAGGGGGCGTGCCTTCTGTCTCTGAGAAATACTGGTCTGCCTCGCATAGAAAGCTTTGGAACCAGTCTCTGCCAAGACCCCAGGCTCAGTGAGAACATTGCTAAGACAGTTCCTAAAACGGTCTCATCTAACGAAGGCGTCCAACTTGTCCAACTTCTCAAGATGCTTATACATATAATCATATCTGTGATCGCAGGCCATCCGACACCAACAGCATCAGCAGCAGAGAAGCTTTTGGAGGCACTCGTTCCAGTCTTCGATGTACTTCAACTAGATGTTTTAATGGAAATATTCTGAACAATTGCTAAAACCTCGACCCCTTGTGCTGCAATGGAATGTCGGGTCGCGGCCGACCAGCGACAGGCTATTCTAGTTATTCGACTCGTCGCTAAAGAAGGCCCCCTACAAGATAATATAGCACTTCAATAAACAAATGTAAGAAAAGACGAATTAAAACTTCCAGGCTTAGTAAGTAACCACAGCACCGCTTAATGCGCAGCGCCAGCTATGGGGCCCGTTTCAGTGCGTGGACGCTGCGCATTTACGCAATGGTTTAAAAGCACTGACTATACGTACTCACTGACCTACATTTCACAGTTATTGATAGAGACAACATCTCCGAAGTGAAATTTGAGCGTACAGCTGTTACTGTAAGCCGCAGGGGTGTAGCAATGAGTTACAAGCATATACAATCGAAAGTATGCACTTTTCGCTTCACTTAGTGCTTGAAGCGTGCTTCACTTGCGCCGCGGTCGGTCCGGTTGTCCAAGCTCCCGAACTTCGATAAGAATGTTCGGGTCTTCAGAGCTTCATACACGCGACATTGCTGCAAGAATTTGGAAGGAGTGTTCAGCTTTCCTTTCGTTATTAGAATGTTGTAGACGTCTTCACCGATGTCTTTTAACAGATGTCCCACTTTGTCTTCATCATGCATATTCGCGTTTACAATTCTGCATAGCTTCAATGTGTCTTCTACATTTGTTGTTCACGTTTCGCCAGGCCAGGTGCGCAAAAGCCTGTGTTCCGCTTTCTTCCTTTTGGAATTCGAGTTACCAAAGCAGGCTTCCAATTCGTGGACGAAATTGCGCAAGTGGTCATCACGCGTTCATATCTGTCAAACCACAGTAGATTGGTAAAAACGAGAAAAAATGCAACGTTCACAAGCTGCGTTGACGTATTTCAGCCATTAGAGCGGCTTATTCTTTTGTGGTGCCTATGCGAGTCATCCACTTCTTCATCTGTTTTACCTGAGACTTTGCGTGATTCCAGCGTCAAGTAGCTAGGTCTTCTTGCTGTCTGGCTGACTTGATCGACGCTCTCTTCGGCGGCGTTCGTTGACCGGCCTGCCTGGGCGTCGGTCATGCTTGTTGGCTCCAGTGGTAGTCCGGCCAGGCGTCTGCTTTTTCGAAGATCTTGTAGCACTTCGTTGTTGAGGGCGTCCAGTACCCAGCCCCTCCACCACTTGCTACGGATGTGGATTAGATTTATTTACAGTGGAAAAGGTAGAGAAGACAAGGGACAGTCCGAAACAGCTGATAATCCAAAATCTCACACTGCTTCTCCCTCTTCGTCGCTCCTCCGGTGTGGCGTTAAAATATATACGCACTCTTCTAAGCTTTCCTATCTCCTCTTAACCTGAAACACGTGATCGGCTTCCCACACACACTTCACACACATGCACTCTCCTCCACTTTAACACTACTAATGCTAAGGCATTAAGAAACACTCACCCTTTATGAGTGCGAGGAGTGTAACCTTGCCGCATCGTTATGGTCTTGTCATTGTAGCTCTCAACTTTGCTATAAAGACATGTACTTTCTTTGCCCCATGTTTTCACGTTGTAGCTTCTCATCACCAAATAAATTTTCGCTCCTGGAAAGTAAAACTGTGAAATAAAAATGTCTTCATATTAAAACATGAATCCTGCAGAAACATTATTCAGCAGTACAGTGGAGATAAGAAATTGTGACAATAAATCTATAACCCACAGATGGGCGATTGCTCTGACTTGATGGGCGATTTTCTGTCCTAGACAACGAGGGGTAACCTAATATTTTCAGGATGTGCACAACTCGTCAAAAGAGCGGAAAGATTCTAACGCTAGCTCGAGTGGCGAGGTTACAGCTACAATCATTGCACATTTGAAGTAGGCCTGAGGGAATAGTTTTCAAGTTTTCAGACATAATTCTTACGTATTTAAATGTAGATGCCTAATAACACGCAAGGGTGGAGCAAGTGTCGATGGTAAAGAAAGCGTGTTCGACTTACATGGTGGTTCAAATGATTCGATAAGTAAGCATTGAATATAATTTTACATTCTGTCTCTGTAATTCTTCTTAACAAGATAGTGTTTTGTGCCGCGGCCTACCATCAACTTCCTGTAACGGATGTGAAGTCGGCGCGAACGCGTTAAATATGTGCTCTGTTGATAGGGATGGCGCTACTATGAGACGAAGAATTAGGAAGCTTCTTACTGCTGCAACCACATACCTCGTCCGCGTCGCCAAAGGCGGTACTATTCCTGCCGTCGGTATATATGTGTACAGTCGGCGTAAGAATCCCTGGCCGCAACACTGCTGTCCATTTACCGTGACCGCCCATTGCTCGCATGACCACATTCTCGACTTAGATTTTCTCTCCGCGCATTCAACTCCTATTGACTGCTCCGCCTGCACCATCCGCCTAAAATTGCCTTTTCTTTCGGATACGTGTGATGCACACCCCAGCCGCTTAAGCCCCACCAGTTTCATTCGAATGCCGCCCAAATCATTAGCATATATCGAGCTGTCGTTTTCCCCGCCCATTCATGTTGGGCAGTATCTCATCCCTCCGCTGCCCGACATTCCACTGCAATATGATGTCACCGCTCCTCACACAGTTCGGACGATGACGGCCAACCGGACTTGTATTCCTGCCGTGAACGTCGGTCGAACCAAGCAAATTGTGCCTCAAGGAATTTGCCTCGCCCAACTTGAGCGTTTAAAAAATACTTGTGATGCAAACCCCAGCCGCTTAAGCCGCACCAGTTTCTTTCGACTGCCGCCCAAATCATTAGCATATATCGAGCTGTCGTCTTCCCCGCCCATTCATGTTGGCAGTATCTCATCCCTCCGCTGCCCGACATTCCACTGCAGTATGATGTCACCGTATGACGGCCAGCCGGACTTGTATTCCTGCCGTGAACGTCGGTTGAACCAAGAAAATTGTGCCTCAAGGAATTTGCCTCGCCCAACTTGAGCGTTTAAAAAATACTTGTGACGCAAACCTCAGCCGCTTAAGCCTCACCAGTTTCTTTCGACTGCTGCCCAAATCATTAGCATATATCGAGCTGTCGTCTTCCCCGCCCATTCATGTTGGCAGTATCTCATCCCTCCGCTGCCCGACATTCCACTGCAGTATGATGTCACCGTATGACGGCCAGCCGGACTTGTATTCCTGCCGTGAACGTCGGTTGAACCAAGGAAATTGTGCCTCAAGGAATTTGCCTCGCCTAACTGGAGTGTTTACAAGTGCATCACGTGGCGGCTTTCGCACCCTAGTTTTCGTCTCAGGCTACCAGGTCACCATAATCTGCATTTTTGCTGATCCGAAGATTCAGAAAATGACTGCGAAGGACCTTTTACCTGCACAAGCCGGATTGCTCTACCGTGTATTGTCTTTTTACAGGGATGTTATCGACTTTGACAATCGCCCCTTTGACCAGACACTTACTGTCAAGCATTGTATTAATACTGGCGATGCTGCTCCATTCAGTGTAGAACATATCGAGCCTCTCATCAGAATGCCAGGTAATTCAAACTGCGGTTAACAAGATGCCTGATAAAACATTATTGAGCCGTCTTCGAGTCCATGGGTGTCACCGGTAGTGTTGGTCAAGAGGAAGGGCGGGACATGGTGCTCTTGTGTGGATTACTGCCATCTGAACAATGTGACTCAGAAAGACGTGTATCTGCTGTAGCGAATCGGCGACGCCTTTGACTGAATCTACAGTGCCAGCTACTTCTCTATAATCATCAATCTGGATACTTGAAGGTCGCCGTCGACAACACGGACAGAGCAAAGACCGCATTTATAAGACCTAATTGTCTTTTGGATTTCGTAACGCGCCGGCCCCTATTGAACGTATTATGGACTCCTTGCTTCAGGGCTTCAAATAGTTCACATACCTGTGCTACTTTGACGAAGTTAGTGTCTTTTCGCCAATATTGGACACTCACGTTGAACATCTCTCAGCCATATTTGACGTTCTCCGTAACCCCAGGCTTCAACTAAAGTTATCTAAATGCCGTGTCGACCACCGCCTTACGGTTTGGGGCAATCTTGTCGACGCTTCCGGAGTACAACCTGACGCAGACAAAATTTGTCACAGCCACAGATGTTCGCAGTTCTATTGGGCTGTGTTCTTCCCGCTTTCGCTATAATTTTGCCTTCATTGCTGGACCTCTCACTGACCTTTTGAACAAAGGTGTACCCTTCTCATGGAGACCTACACAATCTGCCGCCTTCTCTCGGCTCATCACGCACTTGACCTCACCACCTGTATTCGCCCACTTCGACCCTAATTGCCCCAACAGAACTGCGTACGGATGTCAGTGGTCATGCTGTCGGCACTGTTTTAGCCTAGCGTCAGTGTGGCTAAGATTGCGTTATCGCTTATGCCAGCCAGCCCCTGTCACCACCAGTGTCACTATTCTATTAGGGAACGAGAATGCCTTGGTGTAGCTTGGACAGTTGCCAAGTTCCACCCTTACCTTCACGGACATCCCTTTCTGTAGTAACCGGCGACCACGCTCTCTGCTCGCTTTGCTCTCTCAAGGATCCCATGGGCTGGCTTGATCATTGGGCATTGAGGCTTCAAGCGTTTTCATACTCAGTGATTTACAAGTCCAGATGCCTGCACCAAGACGAGGATAGTTTGTCGTGGCACCCCGTCGGCAGCTGTGACGAGAATGCCGCTTGTGTTTTCTCCGTGTCTAAGATCCTACGTATCGCCGACAAGCAACGTCGTGATGCCTCACTCAAAGTGATCATCGAACGTTTTGAATCCGTGCCCGACGACGCCTCCTTAGGACTTTTCACTCTCCAGGATGACACTTTGTACTATCGTAATGTTCATCCCAAAGGTCTCAATGGCGTCCTTGTCATCCCAAAGCACGTCCATGCGACCGTTCTAAAGGAACTTCACGAAGGGCCCACCGCTGGACACCTCGGTGTGTCAGGAACATACGACAGAGACGCCGCCGCTACCTCTGGCCTGGCCTCGCACGTTCTGTGCGACGTTACGTCGCATCTTGTGAGCCATGCCAACGGCACAAAAAGCCTTCCCTGCTTCCCGCTGGGTAGCTGCATCCACTTGAAATCCCGGTAGAGCCATTCAGTTTTATCGGTTTGGACCTCCTGGGCACTTTTTCGGCATCTGCGTCCGAGAACAAGAGGGTTGCCGTGGCTGTTGACCACGCGACAAGATACTCCATTACGCGTGCTCTCCCAACCAGCGGCGATACGGATGTGGCAGATTTCCTGCTACACGACGTCATCTTGATGCATGGAGCTCCACGTCAAATGCTCACAGACCGAGGCTATACCTTCTTGTCCAAGGTCATTGACGACATCATGCGGGTCTGGTTGATCCAGCATCATACCACCTCCTACAATCCAAAAAAAATCACCAGCCCTTCCCCTGTCGAGAAAATGGCGGTAAGTGAAGCTTGTGTGTGTATCTGACCTTCGTGGTCATTTTATTTCTTTCTCTCCATCTTACTCACTGTCTTTATTTCTTTCTCTCTTTTCCTTTCTCTCATTCTCTCTGTTTCTCTGACTATCCTGGTGATTTTCTTTCATTCTCTCTCTTTTTCTTTCCCTCCATTTTTCTCTCTATCGTTCTTCCTTCGTGACTTCCTTTAGCGCAACTCAGTTTGAGTATGAAGGGAAAAAGGGACAGGTGACAGGGTGAGCTGACAGGGTAGCGCTCACCCTGTCACCTGTCCCTTTTTCCCTTCATACTCAAACTGAGTTGCGCTAAAGGAAGTCACGAATACGATGCACCAACTTGCCCAATCCGCAGTACTTCCGTTCTTCCTTCCTTTATTTCTTTCTTTTTCTCTCTCTCACTTCCTTTCTTTTTCTCTCTTTCTTTCTCTGACCTTCGTGGTGATTTTCTATCTTTCTCTCTTTCTCTCTGGACGCGGCCCGAGCTCAAGGCATTCTGGAATGAGGACGCCTCTCCAAAGCTGCATTTAGACATTAAAGATGTTTATTCACTCTTTCTTCCTCTCTTTGTCTTTTTCATTCCTGGTAAGTGCCAATGAGCTTGGATCCTTTTTGCACTATCGTCAGGATCGGCTCACTTCGGCGGAAGTTTTTTGCTGGGCACACAAAAGAACCGTTGGTTGGTAGAGGTATACATGTATAGCTGCGCTATAAAAAAATGTGGGAAGCTTGCACTAGTGGTGCAAGGATGGAGTGAAAATCGGAGCTGGTGATCGACCTAGCTTCTTTCAGGTTTTACTAGGTGGGGCAAGTTTTTCTAGGAAATTATAAGTGCTGCTAGGCACGGTATTCCTAATCGGCTCGCCGCCGACGCGCAAATTCTCGCTTGGCCGCGCGGCGCGCCTCAAGATGAACCGCTTCTTCTTCGTGTGTGCGGATCTCCCTTTTTCGTTCCATGTCAAGGCTAATGTACTCGCCCTTACAAAAATGTTTTTGACCTTTTAGTCACTAACGAGT